>NC_057799.1:16896700-16978630 GCF_018294505.1 Triticum aestivum
CGATAGTCGAACGTTGTAGGTAGGTATCGATGCCACGGAGAAAAACTGCACCTCTACCCTCTCAAATTCTAGTAGGCCAGCCGCCATGTATCTTTGACATGGGCAAACACAAATTCGATGGCACTCTTTATCGATCGCGCAGCCACACACTTCATCCATGTTTTCAGTTCTATCGATATCTCACGTCCATGACTCTGTTTCACACACATTGCATATGTTACGTTTTTTTGTTTGAGATATCATCAACACATTGCCTCTGTTTCGCACAAACCATCTCTCTCACACCCACCCACGTACGTACCTGCACCTAAAGAAGAGGTGCACGCAGGACGCATGTACTCAAGTCTCGTTCCCGGCCACACCCGCGCGGGTACACGGTGGAGTTTGTTTCTGTACGAAAAGGAAGCCCACGTGATAATTTGACGCGTGTAGCGGTTGTTTACTCGAAGGAGGGTCGGGTACAAGGAACAAAGTTCGACTTGATGCGTTAGTATTAAATAAAGTTATATATTCCTCAATGGCACGTACAGAATATAAAACGATTGCCGTGGGGAAAATGGAAAAATGGGTTTGTCTCTTGTCACACCATCTCACACAAGGCGGCTGTGGCCTCTCTCGCCCAGCGTTGGTCAGTGATCCGGCCGCATCCCATCCGCCGGCAGAAAGGGAGGATGTGCATCGTCTCTCCGTTCGACGGTGTTGAGGCAGCATGTCCCGATCTGCGGTACCCGCCGTTCTCTCTGACCAAGCTCCGGCGCGGTAGGGCCTTTGCCACTTGCTCGCTGCCGCAGTATGGGCAGATCCCGGCCGCCGGCTCCCTCCTAGTAACATCCCGACGACCCTTAGGTATAGCTTCCTCCGGCCTTGCTCCACTGCCCATCTTCCCACGTTGCTGCATGTGGACCTTCTTTAGTTGTTTGCTTAAAACATATCTCGGCCGGCGTACTTTCCATCTTGCAATCTCGTCCTCAAACCATTTTTGATAAACCACCATGTGCTATCTTTCCCTTATTACATGGAATATGCTTCTTTTTTGTCGGCGTATGTGTCTTCAACTCGTGTTATTGAGCCGTAATTGTTTCCTTTCTGCCTCCTTTTGCAAACAGGGCTATCCATTTTCACCTTGTTGCTATTGCGACCTTTTGGTGAACTGCACAAATCACTTTTTCTTAAGAGTGTTTTGTGCAGTTCCACCAAAATGTCACACGGGCAACGTTTTTACATTTCTGTGGGACTGCAGAAAGGGAGATTGGTTTTGCTATCCTCCTCATCTAACTCCGTGCCTAATCTTCTCCAACAAGTAGTTAGTCCTAAAGAGAGATCGTAGAGGTGATCGGCTTCTATTTGTGTGTGTTATGTTTCATCATCTAGTTCCACTATTATTGTAATCACACTGACTGGATATCTTTGCAAACAGGGATGGTCTGCTTGATTTTAGTGGAGCTGCACAAAATGATCGGATTGTGATGTCCTCCATACACCTCTTTTTTGGCTATAGAGCTGGGTGAAACTAGCTGCCAAGCAATGAACACTGTGCCAAGGAAATGGAGCCATGCCTACGAACAACATCGATCAATTATATATTTTTCTTTATTTGTACACCTTCTCACAACTTTGTCTTCAGTTGTGATGTGAATATTGGCGCTGATCTGCGAACCATTCAGATGCATTAGCAGCCATGGTAGTTTTATTTGTATTTGATGGAATGTTGTAACGAGATAATCTTGAGGCAAGACACATGAATCCTAAGTTGAAACCTTTTCTTTCCTGCGGGAACCAAAGTTGAAACCTTCATTCATAGCATCACAGTACAATTTCATTAAAATTATGCGTACATATAAACAAATCCTGAAGGATTGATAGCAATGCCAGAAACTATTCAACTTCGTTTCGCCGACATGTGGGACACCCTTCATCCGCCTCCACCTGCCATGCAACAATATTGACTGCACATCACAACTGCAGGGAAAGATTCACCCTGGTCGTTGCACCACAGTAGTAATGACTAGTGAGCAGTCAAATCACAGAGCCCCACCTTCGCCACAGTAAGTTGCTCGGACGAAGCAACCATCATTTCTCTGTTCCTTGAATCCGCTGGTACTCCCATATTCCCAGAGTAATAAGTTGCTCGGGCGAATCAACCATCACTTCACCTTTCCCACAGTAAGTACTAGTATCTCCTTTTTTTACTCTAGAAACAACCACACGCGAATATTGGACGGTAGCAGCACAACAACTAAATCAAAAATCGAAACCAACCAATGAACTACTACTACTGGTGAGCGTTTGCTAGTATATACATGGACAAACGGAGTACATGATACGTACTAGCAAACGCTCACCAGTAGTAGTAGTTCATTGGTTGGTTTCGATTTTTGATTCGGTTGCTGTGCTGCTACCATCCAATATTCGCGTGTGGTTGTTTTTAGAATAAAAAAAGGAGGTACCCCTACTTATGTTACACCCACTACGCCTAGCCTAAGGTTAGTAGGTGACCTTGCGCTTGGCTCTTCGCCTCTTCCGGAAGTCGATGGTTCTACAGTAGTACTTCGGGCAATCTGACACCAAATGAACTGCTGCACGTCCACCACTTGTAAGCAAAAGTTTCTCCTCGTGCTACGAGCCACCGTGCACGCGTTGGCGAGGGAGAAGGCGTACTTAATAAGCAAGCTTCTCGTCGTTCTGCGAGTTGACGGGACACATCAAAGTTATTTAGTACGTACTCTCTCCAAAAAAGGGCTGACCATGTCATGGCTACCATCCGGTGCTCCGTCGTTGAGTATGTGCACTATTCACGCGCCATTGAGAAGAAAAAATATTGCGTAGTAGGTGTCATCAAAGTGCACGACTCACTTACGCACTGCTTATCTGATTATCTCCATTTTCTTGCAATACACGTGCACCTTGATGCTAGATGTCTCATGTGTTGGCAAAAAGATGAACAAAGCTCACATAAAAGAAAAGAGTTGAAGAACATAGATTCCCGACCACCGAGAAGGAGCAAGGAACCTCGCGGTGGAGCATCTGCAAGGAACCTTGCATGTTTTCCCCTGTTTTTTGCCGCCTGCCCAGCTATAAACAAATAAAAGAACATGAACTCTTCGCTAACCACTAGAAATGATACATCAGGATGCTAAGTTGAAGATGTTTTATAGTTTATATTGATAACCACGCAACAAGCCACACATGTACAGGACGCATGCAGCCACACATGTACACACGCTAACGCACTAACTCCATCCGATCCAACTCATGCACATACGCGCACAACATGGAGCACACAATGCACGTACAGAACCACTACTAGGGAAAACCTTATACACAGAACTTTAGCAGTAGCGCGGGTCAAAAATGCACGCTGGTGCTAAGTAGCAGTAGCGCACTGTTGCAAACCACGCTACAGATAAAGTCCTAGCAGTAGCGCGCCTAGTTCTAAACACGCTACTACTAAAATTCCCACGGCTTAGCCGATAGGCTACACATAGTAGTAGCGATCTATATAGAACCGCGCTACGGCTACTTGCTTTCAGCAGCGCATTTACGCTGAAACGCGCTACCGCTAAAGGATGTAAAATTAAATGGAAAGCAACTAGAAAAGTAAATGAAAATGAAAGAAATAGAAGAAGGTGAAAGGAAAAAAATAAATTGTAAAGAAAAATAAATGAAAAAGGGGAAAAAGAGAAAGGAGTAGCAGTAGCGCGTATCGCAGAACGCGCTGTAGCTAACTTGTGAGTAGCGCGCTTTCTGGAACGCGCTACTGCTACTTCTGACTTAACCATGGGGTTCGTCCTTCCCCACGACCACTTCCCCCAAATCCAACTCCTTCGCTCTCGCCGCCGCCGTCGCCCGTTGGCCGCCGCGCGCTCTCCGCACACCCTCGATGCCGCCCCAGACCCCGGATTCGACGCCGCCCCTGCCCCCGACCTCGAGGCCGCCCTGGACGGCGCCCCCGACCCCGACCTCGACGCCGCCCTCCGCCGCGCGCCCGAGCCCCGACCCCGACCTCGACGTCGCCTGCCCCTCCCCCGCCGCAGGCACCCGAGGTGAGCACGCCTGCTCCTCCCTGTCCCCTACCTTTGCCTAGGGTTCTTCAAATTTTAGTTGCATCAAATTAGTTAGGGTTCATGTAAGGGTGGAAACGAATCGGATGCGGATGCGGCTCAAATTAGTTAGGGTTCATGTAAGGGTGGAAACGAATCAAATTTCTAAGATGAATCATAAAACAAGTAAAATTTGACCACTTATTTCACTTTTAAGTTGGGTAATTGGAATATCCGCTACCACTTTCCACACCCTAGGTTCATCAAATTAGATGGTAATTAGGGCAGTAGTTCCTAGGTACAAATTAGTTAGTAAGAACTAGGTACTAATTAGGTACTAGTTTATTTTTATTTATATTAAGTTTATTTTTAGTAAGAACTAGTTGAATTAATAGAACTAGTTGAAGATGTCACATTTGTTGTTATTTTTTTAGTTAAAGGAATTTTTCCCGCATCGATGTCGACGATGTCTATCCCGCATCCTCGTCGTCGACTCGGTGGAGGACGCCTGCTTGACCAGATGGGCCATGTCCGGGACTGGGCTCCGCCGGGCTGGTACTGGGAGGCGCTACCTACCGGGGGCGCAGCTTGGTGAGGAGTCAGCCCGTCGTTGACCCGAACCTTCTTTGGTGGTGGTCGTGTGGGCCAGTGACGGTTGAGAGGCTTGAGGACCCCGCGGAGGTGGTACGTCACCGTGTCAGCGAGGAGGACGCGCACGTCCGTCGCTACTTGTTTGCGCTGGAGCACAGGTTCTCCAATACCTGGCAGGTTCTCCAGGGATCTCACTTGAGCTATGATCCTGTGATGGTTCCTTCTCTTTGGGTGTCCACCGCCCGCGCCGATACCCGTCGTTCGCTAGGGTTTTAGTTGTATTAGTGATGTTATATGTATGATACTATTCGGGATGTATTAGTGATAATATTCGACGATGTACGGACGCAAGAGATGATTTACTTTTGCTTATTGAATGCATGCTAATTTGAATACTTATTTATTTTATGATTTGGTTTTGCTTATTGAATGCTCATGTCAATATGAGTCTTATAAGATATTTTGAAATGTATATCTTGTGTTGCTCAAATAGGATATGTGCTTGCCCAAGTGGCCGGTCATGTTTGTAGGTTACGCCTCCGAGTGGCCTATGTTTTGCCGGAGTGTAGATTCATTTCCGTTCCGGCAAATTTCAGGCGCTCGATACGTCCTATTTTAGCAAAGGTCATGCCGGATTTATCCGTGAATTTTTGCATGACTTGTGCCAGAATATGTAGGAAATATTGAGTGCCCCAGATTTGTGTGTTGAGTATCCTGGTAGTTGTCTTCGATCGATTTTCAATTAATGTTTCAACTATGAACATAGGAAATGACTGACGACGAAAAGGTTTTCGGTATTTGCAAATACTGCGAAGACGAGCGCGGCCTGTGCGACATAATCTTCCTAGACGATGATAGGCGCTTCAGCATCAAGCTGGACGTGAACTTCGAAGTGGATATAGTAAGTCACAACGACAAGTCGTTTTTCGTAATTAAGCATGACATCTGCTTCATTTGCTTCAACTTATAATTTAATTTTTTTACTATTCTACTAGCGTATCCCCTGCCATGCAAGAGTTTTTGTCTTATATAAGATAGGTTTCAGTCCTATGAAAACTACTATGGTGGTAAAGAGAGTTTACTTGAAGACCGAGCATGGTTGTATTTTCCACACAAAATTATACAGTGCAGACACCTACACCTATTTTGGATGCAAAACTTGGCAAGCACTAGGCAGGACCTATGCATTTCAGCCTGGTATGGTTATCACCTTTGATATTCTTCCGGAAGATGATATTGAAGGTAATATCGACATCTGGGTTGATGTGCAGACGCCTCCAGTTATACCATATGTGAGTTTCTCAACCATATTTATGTCTTTGATATTGTTTATTCAAAAACAGTTGACAACTAATTTCTATTGACAGCTTATTTCCAATCAAGCACACATGTCCGGCGCTTGGTAGACAGGGACCTACTACTGTCCCGGGGCTGAAGTAAACTGTGAGGAGATAAGTCATTATGTTTCATGGCTTGAGGATCTTCATACTGTCAAGACAAATTAGTTTTTTGGACTTGAAAATCTTAGTACTCAAAACGTGCGACCAATAGTGTTCGTACTTAACTACGGTCACATCTATTTAGGAAAGATGGTAAGATTTTTACTATTTGTCCTCAGTGCATCTTTTGCATACATTATTTTTTAAGCTAAACTTCATTGCTAAGTATGTTACTATACGATGTTCTTCAACAGGGACTCCCGATGAATGTTGTACCTCATTGGATGGAGACTAAAGGTCGCATGAGAATTTTTAGCTTACGGCCAAGATATCCTACAATGCACTTTAGTGCATACAGGATTTCTAATAGCGAGGAATGCTTAATAGTGAAAGACTGGAGCAAAATTGTGAACGATCGTAGAGAAGTACTAGGGGCAGCAATCAGAAGCGCAGCCCACGATTAGGAGACAGGTTCATCTGCATGCTCCAACTTGATGAAGCAGGAGAGCTACACATGTTTTATGTTATTTTACCTGAGAGAGAGCAGCATGAGTGATTAATTAGCTAGCTAGAAATGAGTTTGAAGATGATGATGTGCTACAGTATGACTATGATGATTACATAGCTAGTGTTGGTGGTAATGACTATGATGATGATTATTAGCTAGTGTTGGTGGTGATTAGATAGCTACCGCAGCTAGTGTTGGTGGTGATTAGCTAGCTAGAATGAGTTTGAAGATGATGATGTGCTACACTATGACTATGATGACTAAATAACTACTGTTGGTGGTAATGACTATGATGATGATTACATAGCTTGTGCTGGCGGATTAGATTCAAGTGGAGGCAACATGTCATGCACATCGAAAGTACTACTATTCCAAACTAGATCAAGTTTGGATTAGTAGTATACTTTTGACATGCACCACATATTGACTCCACTTGAACCTAATCCACATTTATTTGACACACTGTTATGGACATAATGATATGAACCTCATAATTGGTATTGTACCAAAATTTGTATAACGGCGTATAAATACACTCAAAATAAAAAAAATAAAAAAAGAATACTAGTAGCGATGGACAGGAAACACGCTGCTACTAGCTAGATTAGCAGCAGCGCGTTATAAAACAAACGCTGCGGCTATGAGTCTTAGCAGTAGCGCACGTCGTACGCACTACTGCTAAGTAATAGCTGTAGCGCCTTACTAGTAGCGCGGTTTCCCGCGCTACTAGTGGGCACTAAACCCGCGCTACTACTAGGGTTTTCCTTAGTAGTGAACACGTGCATGCACACACACTCGGCCGCAGAATGCACGTGCATAACACATGCATGCGCACACACTCGGCTGCATGGAGGCGTGCGCCATCTGCGGCGACGTCCGGTTCGTCGTGCTACGGTGAAGCTCGCACACAACGGCGCCTACGCATCTCTTGCAGCACCTCTTTGCCGTCGTTGCTCAACGACTAGTCGGAGACGAAGACGACCGCAGCCTTGGCCTAGAGCTAGCACTGATGGAAAAACACGCACGCTGCATGCACACGAGCACGTACGGAGTGCCCACGACGTGGTGCGTCCCCAGTCGCCTCTACTCCTTCTGCACACGTTGTCTATCAAGGCGGCTGCATGCCTAATGATGATGTGGGTGAGATCTTCTAGGAATGATATGACGACGAGGAAAATTGTGAGACACAAGGTAACGTACACCATCATGGTCCACGGTCAAGGGGGGTGCTAAGTGCTAAGTGCTTAGATGTGCTTAGATGAGGTGCTAAGTGCATTAAATGGCTTAGTAACTCAAGTCTCCAATGCATAGGTGCTTAGTTTGTTGTTGCTGAGCTTGCTTCATTTAACTAGCTATAGACTCAAAACTGTCTTTCCACTGTTTCTTCCTGCGGTCACCAAACTAGTCTCTCTCTTCTTAACTAACTTGCCACATCATATTTTATGCCTACGTGGTAGGCTTAGCAGCTATACATGGTGGATCACTGGGAGAGGCCAAGGCTGGTCATAGTGGGGAGTAACTTATACTGTAACATATTACTATGTTACTCTAAACATCTCTATAAACTGGAAAGGAGGGAGTAGTAACATAGACTAGTGTCATATGCATGAAACTACTAGTGAGTATGGGAGCACATGATATTTCCCCGTCCGGACCGATCCCAAGTTGGCTTCTCACCTTCTTGGCCCAACAAAAACCCCTCCCCCCTCCCGCGCGCGCTTCCCGCCCGGTGCCATCTGAGCCCGCCGCTCCACATTGATGGCAAGTCAGGGCGACACGACCTCTCACTGCTTCCGCCATTGAAGCGGCACGCCGACCGAGGGCACCGCCCGCTGCACGCCCGACATTTCAGACTACACAGTGGAGAGTAACTTTAGAGCAAGTACTACAAATAGATGACATAAGCAGGCTATAAGGATTTAAATATAGTATTTGTGCTTAGTTGAAGGAGAGAGAAGAGGAGAGAGAAGAGAAGCGGATTGTAAACTTGTAGCCGCTTGTAGCAGGAGCCCCAACATACTTTGTGAGACAAAAGGTGGGGCCATTATTAATGACATAGTATTTATACTAAAGGGACTAACGGACGCCTTAATTACTCCGTTTTTTAGATAAACCTTGGTGGGGCTATTATTGACTTGGACGTGGGGTTTGGGGGCCAAAGGCCTACTATTATACTTGGTCTTACTCGCACGACCGACCTGACATGCTCTACCCTAGCCGCCGCTGTATCATATGGTTTCGCACCGTTCCAGATCTTAGCTGCAATTCTTCTCCAGCCGTCCTTCCGGCGTGCACCGCGAGAAGGGACAACAGTCCTCCGAACCCCGCCTTTCGTTATCCTGTACGGGAGAGGGGCGATTAGGTTTTTAGGGAGCACACTCATGTGACTGCTGCCAGCGACGACTTCCTCAACGACAGCCTTCTTCCCCGACCTCGGTAACCTCTTCATCAATGACATGAGTGACAAAATCAACCATAGCGGTTCTGCTCCCGCTGTATAGTATGTGATTCTGTCCTCCTGGTTTAGTCCGCATCATTACTTTGATGTTTGCAATTGTCGTCATGATCTATTTACTGCCGATTTGGATTAAATCTCATAGTAAATTGCTCATATATTCAACAATCCAATCCAAAAACCTGATTATAGGCAATTTACTCCAAGTGGTTTTGCTGCGCTTTTGAAGCCGCCTACTTTTAAGGGGGTGTAATATAAAAGGCGGCGCACAAGAGCAGTATATTGGTTTCAGATCATGTACTGCTATGACGCCACTAAGGGTAAGCCCGAGGGTGATCTTAATCCTACACAACAGGAAGCTTTTGAGAACATGGATACCCTCTTCAAAGCCTCCTTGCTGAGTTTTCTTGACGATTCCATTGTGGATTCATATATGTCGTTTGACAGCGGCAAAGACATGTGGGCTGCGCTCGAGGCCATGTTTGGGGCCTCGGGCACTGGCAACGAGTTGTACGTCATGGAGCAATTCTGTGACTACAAGATGACTGATGAGCGCTCTGTTGTTCAACAGACTCATGAGATACAGTCAATCTCTAAGGAACTTGAGTACTTTAAGTGTGTGTGTTGCAAAGAACAAGCCGTCACATTCTACCAACTTCAAGAAGAATTCTCATAACGGGAAGGGATACAAACCTCAATTTTGGTAGCACCTCACAAAATTTATATGGCTGCATCTACCTGCTGTTAGCTAACCTCATGGTGCTCCAGGTATTTCGACATTCGTAACTAGGTACAATGACCACCGGAAGATGAAATTAGCTTATTCGTACGTTGACTTGCTGATTGCAGTGCGGAACGATCTTGTCGTGTGTGGAGGAGCAAACAAGCGGTGCAGCCGAAGGTGGAAATCAACCAAGGACTTATGAAATTATATATAATCTTCCTCAGGCAGGTCAGTATCCCCTTCGTCCAGATGATCGTGTTTTGTCATGCCGAGCTATTGATTTGTGCTACTATTTTGCAACATCGTTTATGTATAGCTACAGTTTGCCTATCTTTTCAGATTCAGGACAATGAAGATGATTTCAGGGGAACTACACAATATGGACTCATGTTGAGTCATCTCTATTGCCTCATGTGTTTGCTGCAAATGTGTCAGCATCAATTGCAAGATGAGGCAGCTAGCTAGCTGTGGAGTTGCCAACATGCTCAAGGTGCTCGCAACATTGAGAAGAAACAAGAATGCCCAGGAAATTAATGCGTGCGCAGGGAGGACCTTTGCTCAGAGAAGCATTGACCGATTTTCTTTATTTCCACACGTTCTCACAGCTTTGTATTGGTTATAGTATGGTGAATCATTGAGATGCATAAACATGCTGAACTTTTGTTCTTCTGAATGTTAGTATGCATACCGTATCTTCTGAAGCTTAGTTTAATGTGAGTGTCTGCATCCAGTACCGCATCTCTAATTTGGTGGATGCCAAGTTGAAAAAGGTTACCGATGAGTAGCCATAAGCTGGAGGCGTCTCTTTTTTTCTTTCGAATGGGCAATAAGCTGGAAAGTGTCTCGGGCTGCGTCTAGTACAAGGCCCTCCAGTACGGAAAACGGGCAGCCGCCTGGGCCGATACAAAAGCCTATCCATCTTAAAGCCCATTTGTTTTTGTTTTTTCCGAGGAGAAGCCCATATTCCTTGAATAGGGGGCGATCCCAGAAAAACCCTCCTTCCTCCTCGCTTCCACTTATACTCCCTCCGTCCGGGTTTATTAGGCCGATGAGCCAATTGCTAAGACCAAGAAGATGCACACAAATTCGCTCAAGAAATAATAATAAAAAAGATGCACATAGAGAAAATAAATCTCCTTAATTTACTCCATAACCACCCTATTAAATAGGCATCATAACAAACCAGGCGCATGCAGTGGCCGGCGGGCACATGCATCCTGCATGCATGGCCAGTCAGCCAAGTCCATGCGCCAACTCCAATGCAGCAATGCAAAAGAAGAGAGCGATTCTTGGAAAAAGCGAGTAGTTAGTGCAGCGGGCCTTATAAACACGAACAACTCGCTCTCCCGCTTCCGTCTCCCCCCAATTCCCCCCGCTCCCCAATCTTCCTCGCTCGTCCAGAAAACCCCCGCTCACCTTCTTCCTCACTCGTACAGAAAACGCCTGCTCCTCTTCTTCCACTCCTACAGAAATCCCCAGCCCTCCTCCTTCCGATCCCCACTCGCACTGCCACTAGGCTCGTCTCTAGCTACTCTGCTCAAACCCGTGAGCTCGGCGCGACGCCCACAAGGAAAATGGAGTCGGCTGGCCCCAGCGCCAAGAAGATGAGGCTCCCGCCAGCGGCGACGCTGGTTGTAGATCCCGCACCCGGTAGCGCGGGGAGAAGCGGCGAGCCCCCCCCACCCGGATCTGAGGAACCGGTAGAATCTCCGGTGGACCGCATCAGCGATCTCCCGGACGTCATCCTTGAGGAGATCATCTCGCTTCTCCCCACCAAGGATTGCTGCCGCAGACAAGTCCTCTCAACTCGGTGGCGCCCTCTATGGTGCACCGCGCCGCTCAATCTTGACCGTTGTCAGATATCTGTCCTTCCTGAATTTGATCTCCTCAGAGCCATCGTCTCCTCTCACAAGCAGGGCCCCGTTCAATGCCTCTGTGTCCCGACACGCTACCTGCTGTTCATACCCGGCACGGTGGACGCTTGGCTGACATCCCGTGAATTCGGAAAACTCTAGCAGTTTGAGTTGTACCATTACCACAAAAGTTTCATACCACGAACACACCAAGAATTCGTTCCCACACCACCGTTGTCCATCTCGCGGGGTTTCCTCCTCTCTCCACACCGCCACCTTCGCCCGGTGCCATCTACCAGACGATCTGGTACAAATGCTTCGACTCCCACTTCTAAAAAAAACTTTCGCTTGTGGTGGTTTATCTGTCGGAGGCCTCACTGCACAGCATCATCCACTCTAGTTGTCCTGCCCTGGAGCGCTTGCTGATTGTTTTGGGAATAGAAATCCGTATCAGCTGTCTCCAAATAAAGTCGCCTCACCTTAAAAGCATTGGAATTTGTTTTGAAGGACAACATCTCATCATCGAAGATGCCTCTTCACTTCAAAGGTTGCTCCTTGATAATTGTTATAGATCTTTACAAATAACTGTCGTCTCTGCACCCAAACTGGAGACCTTGGGTGTAATTCGTGACCCGTTTAATGATCACAAGGAGTTGGTGTTTGGCTCCTCACTTTCTCAGGTACTGTATATTATCATCTACACATTTGTAATCATAAGCTGCATTTTTCATTTGTGCGCATAAGTTTTATATCATCTTGGAGTACACTTTGGGTACTAATATTATGTTATATGCTCAATTAAGAGTTCGTCCATTGATAGCCTATCAATGCGGCTGGATTCTGTCAAGATCATATATATCAGAATGTTTAGTTTTGATCTGAACATAATTATTGGCTTGCTGCGATGCTTTCGATCTCTGGAGAATTTATATACAGAGGTGATGATTTCATGCACATTGAAAGCCCGTATATATTGTACTAGAATTAACTGTTCAGCTGTCGTTCTTTCGACATACTCTTTTTTCAGACCTTAACTGTTTTCAATCTTCATGTCTACTTAGGCACAACCACATGGAGCAAAAGATATAACCAATAGGTGGCGTAATAAGCACCAGGATTTTCTCAGTTCTCATGACATTCGTTTGAGGACAATAATGATGGAAGGATATGCATCCAACCAGGTAAACATAAGCTTTGTCACATTCTTCCTGTTGAATGCGAGGTTACTATTGTCCATGAGGCTTAGTTTTTACTGCAAGAGATTTCTCACGGACGGACACGTTGAACAGCAAAAAAAGAAGTTTCAGGTGGACAAATGGGCTTCTAAACGTGCTCGGCTTCTATTTAGAACAAGTTGTAGTCATCCTGAAATATATTTTTTGCACAGGATGTTAATTTTATGGATCAGACCGATCCATTTGTTTGTGACTGCAAAAAAGAGTGGTTGGGTTAGATGTTACTGCCATGTTCAACCTGGGTTTTGTCTAAAAATTTGACGAACAATTAGTCCTTGGGCTTTTTGTACCATTTGTATGCTTGAGTTGCATGTTGTTGCCCTTGTACTCCCCTCCACCTGCCACTACTCTGCCGCATCTTCCACGGCTGCTGTTTGTTCCCGTCTAAGGCCTCTCCGTCGTTCTCCGCCTTGGTTCGCTCGCTGTGACCACCGCCGTTTGGCGTTGTCAACACGGTCAACAACCAAGAGGAATCAGGAGACTGTATGTGGAGAGGCTGACAGTAGGGACCCACCAGGGTCATTGCATTTCGCAAGCAGGTGCCTCGTTATTACAAGCCAAAAAAATACTTCCTCCTAATTGTTTGACAACTAGGTCCCACGCCATTGTCAATGTAGTCAATAAACGAGAAAATTACACAACCAGCGGATAATACCAGGGACCCAGCAGCTTGCCCAGTAGTTTTTTTAGTTTCAGAGACGGAGCTCAACTGCGCGCTGTGCGGGGGTTGTGACCCGTCTAGCCCACGCTTATGCTTTTATTAAGCACATGACGGGCCCAGTTGATATATTTTTTCTTTCTGAAAATTTCTAGCCTAGTTCTTTTTTTGGAGAATACCAAAACCGAGTCCTAATTGCTTTTCTCAGCCCTACTGGGCTGCAAATCTTTCACGACGAGGAGGGATGTAAGTGGTAAGAAACGGACTTCCCCAGAAAATGGGCTATAAGTTGTAAGAAATGGGCTGTAAATTTTTAAACCAAAGCCAACCGGCAATTGCATTAAAATATCATTTTTTCAGGATTTCTCTACTCTCTACTCTTATAAAAACCAAAGCCGACTGGCAATTACATTAAAATATCATCTTTTCTCCCACAAGATAAACTACTCATACAAATGCATCTTCATGTTCCGTGCAACGAACGGGCATCTTGCTAGTTAAGATTCTAAATTTCATTCATTTTTTTACGAAGAATTTTTTTTGAATTTTATTTTGATATAATTTTTTAAAAATTATTTTTAACGTGACTCGAAATTTCGGGATTAAAAGAGTTCGGACCCCACCGAAATATGCAAAATTTCGTTGAATTTTTTAGCAGTGCCCAGAGTATATGGGTTGTAATGCTAATAAAAATAATATGGGCTTAAAATATCCTTAAGAATTAGCAAATGGCTGTAAATTATTGAAAATAATGGCTAATGGGTTGTATGCTGTTTTCCACAGATTTGGAGGCTGACTTCTGGGCCTACTAGGTTGACGATGACGCTGTCCTAAATTTTTTTTGACGCGTACGCAAGGCTTTGTCAACTTAGTCAACATAGAGAAGTGACTGTTGGATGTCCATCCAACGGCCTCCGTGCTTCTTCAATCTCTGATCTTCCTGCTCCAGCCGCCCAAACCAGCGCCGGCGGGACTGCCTGCTCCCTCCTCCCGTGGCTGCCTGTGCTGCCGCCAGACCATCCCTCTAACCACCCACACATCCTGTTATTTTCCGACAACGTCAGCCTCACCCCGCAGCCAACGAATCAGTGCTCGTACTCCCCTTAGCGTGGGCATCCGGGTGGTTCCCTTCCTGGGCCTCGCCCTCGTCCACCGCATTTGTGCTCTTGGCGCGGCGAGGTCAACATGGTCAACAAACAGCAACCATCGAAAGAGGCTGACAGTAGGGGCCCACACAAGGAAATGCCTCCTTATTACGCGCAAAATAATGATTCCTCCACCTGGCAGCTGGGAACCACCGGACGGGCTTCTGTATTTCGCGAAAAAAACGTCACCCCCCGCTGTCAGCTCGGACCCACCGGAAGTGCCTCGTAATTACGCACAAAAAATGAATACTCCCCCTGCTAGCTGGGACCCACCGTGTTGGGAGGCTGACTTGTGGGCCTACTAAGTTGACAGAGACGGAGGGCTTTGTCAACTTAGTCAATATGAACGATTCTAGCTCCAGTGACCGTACGATGTCCATCCAACGGCCGTAGTGCTTCTTCAACCTCTGGTCTTCTTGCTCCAGCCGCCCAAAGCAGCGTCGGTCGTGCCGCATGCTCCTGCCTCCCGTGGCCGGCTGCGCTGCCGCGGAGGCCTCGCCGCCCCCTACTATTCCCACCGTTGGCCAGGCCCTGCGGCGACAGCAGCCTCACACCGCAGCCGAACCAGTGAACCCTCGTACTCCTCTCCGCGCGGGCTTCCACTGTCACGTCTTCCCCGGCTCCGCGTCATCCCCTTCCTAGGCCTCGCCGTCGTCCACCGACCTGGTGCTCTCGGCACGGTGTAGTCAACGTGGTCAAGGAACGACTTCCATCGGAAGAGTACTGTACATGGAGAGGCTGACAGCTGGGTCCACAGCGGTCGCAAGGAAGTGCCTCCTTATTACGCGCAAAATAATTATTCCTCCACCTAACAGCAGGGACCTGATACGTCTCCGTCGTATCTACTTTTACAAACACTTTTGCCCTTGTTTTGGAATCTAACTTGCATGATTAGAATATAACTAACCCGGACTGACGCTGTTTTCAGCAGAACTGCCATGGTGTTATTTTTGTGCAGAAATATAAGTTCTCCGAATGACCTGAAAATCCACGGAGCAACTTTTTAGAATTAATAAAAAGTACTGGCGAAAGAATCAACGTCAGGGGGCCCACACCCTTGTTGGGTAACGTAGCAGAAATTCAAAATTTTCTACGCAACACCAAGATCAATCTATGGAGTACTCTAGCAACGAGGGGAAGGGGAGTGCATCTACATACCCTTGTAGATCGCGATGCGGAAGCGTTGCAAGAACGCGGATGAGGGAGTCGTACTCATAGCGATTCAGATCGCGGTTGATTCCGATCTAAGCACCGAAAGAACGGTTCCTCCGCGTTCAACACACGTGCAGCCCGGTGACGTCTCCCACACCTTGATCCAGCAAGGAGAGAGGGAGAGGTTGGGGAAGACTCCATCCAGCAGCAACACGACGGCATGGTGGTGGTGGAGGAGCGTTGCAATCCCGCAGGGCTTCGCCAAGCACCGCGGGAGAGGAGGAGGAGGGAGAGGGGTAGGGCAGCACCAAAAGGAGACTTTCTCGTGTGTGTATGGCAGCCCAAACCTCAACTATATATAGGGGGGGAGGGGGCTGCGCCCCCTTTAGGGTTTCCACCCCCAAGAGGAGGCGGCCAGCCCTAGATCCCATCAAAGGGGGGCGGCCAAGGGGAGGAGAGGGGGGGCGCCCCACTAGATGGGCCCTAAGGCCCATCTGGACCTAGGGTTTGCCCCTCCCACTCTCCCATGCGCCTTGGGCCTTGGTGGGGGGCGCACCAGCCCACCTGGGGCTGGTCCCCTCCCACACTTGGCCCACGCAGCCTTCTGGAGCTGGTGGCCCCACTTGGTGGACCCCCGGGACCCTCCCGGTGGTCCCGGTACATTACCGATTTCACCCGAAACTTTTCCGGTGACCAAAACAGGACTTCCCATATATAAATCTTTACGTCCGGACCATTCCGGAACTCCTCGTGACGTCCGGAATCTCATCCGGGACTCCGAACAACATTCGGTAACCACGTACATACTTTCCCTATAACCCTAGCGTCATCGAACCTTAAGCGTGTAGACCCTACGGGTTCGGGAACCATGCAGACATGACCGAGACGTTCTCCGGTCAATAACCAACAGCGGGATCTGGATACCCATGTTGGCTCCCACATGTTCCACGATGATCTCATAGGATGAACCACGATGTCGGGGATTCAATCAATCCCGTATGCAATTCCCTTTGTCTATCGGTATGTTACTTGCCCGAGATTCGATCGTCGGTATCCCGATACCTTGTTCAATCTCGTTACCGGCAAGTCTCTTTACTCGTTCCGTAACTCACATCATCCCGTGATCAACTCCTTGGTCACACTGTGCACATTATGATGATGTCCTACCGAGTGGGCCCAGAGATACCTCTCCGTTTACACGGAGTGACAAATCCCAGTCTCGATTCGTGCCAACCCAACAGACACTTTCGGAGATACCTGTAGTGCACCTTTATAGTCACCCAGTTACGTTGTGACGTTTGGTACACCCAAAGCATTCCTACGGTATCCGGGAGTTGCACAATCTCATGGTCTAAGGAAATGATACTTGACATTAGAAAAGCTCTGAGCAAACGAACTATACGATCTTGTGCTAGGCTTAGGATTGGGTCTTGTCCATCACATCATTCTCCTAATGATGTGATCCCGTTATCAACGACATCCAATGTCCATGGTTAGGAAACCGTAACCATCTATTGATCAACGAGCTAGTCAACTAGAGGCTTACTAGGGACATGGTGTTGTCTATGTATCCACACATGTATCTGAGTTTCCTATCAATACAATTCTAGCATGGATAATAAACGATTATCATGAACAAGGAAATATAATAATAACCTATTTATTATTGCCTCTAGGGCATATTTCCAACTGTCTCCCACTTGCACTAGAGTCAATAATCTTGTTCACATCACCATGTGATTAACACTGACAGGTCACATCACCATGTGACCAAACACCCAAGAGTTTACTAGAGTCAACAATCTAGTTCACATCTCTATGTGATTAACACTCAATGAGTTCTGGTTTGATCATGTTATGCTTGTGAGAGAGGTTATTAGTCAACGGGTCTGAACCTTTCAGATCCGTGTGTGCTTTATCAATATCTATGTCATCTTGTGGATGCTACCACGCGCTATTTGGAGCCATTTCAAATAATTGATCTACTATACGAATCCGGTTTACTACTCAGAGCCATCCGGATTAGTGTCAAAGTTCGCATCGACGTAACCCTTTACGACGAACTCCTTTTCACCTCCATAATCGAGAAAATTCCTTAGTCCACTAGATACTAAGGATAAGTTCGACCGCTGTCATGTGATCCATTCCCGGATCACTATTGTACCCCTTGACCAACTCATGGCAAGGCACACTTCATGTGCGGTACACAGCATAGCATACTGTAGAGCCTACGTCTGAAGCATAGGGGACGACCTTCGTCCTTTCTCTTTCTTCTGCTGTGGTCAGGTCTTGAGTCTTACTCAATACTCACACCTTGTAACACAGCCAAGAACTCCTTCTTTGCTGATCTATTTGAACTCTTTCAAAATCATGTCAAGGTGTGCGTTCTTTGAAAGTATCATCAGGCGTCTTGATCTATCTCTATAGATCTTGATGCCCAATGTGTAAGCAGCTTTATCCAGGTTTTCCTTTGAAAAACTCCTTTCAAACAACCCTTTATGCTTTCCAGAAATTTACATCATTTCGGATCAACAATATGTCATTCACATATACTTATCAGAAATGTTGTAGCGCTCCCACTCACTTTATTGTAAATACAAGTTTCTAATAAACTTTGTATAAATCCAAAATCTTTGATCATCTCATCAAAGCGTACATTCCAACTCCGAGATGCTTACTCCAGTCCTTAGAAGGATCGCTGGAGCTAGCATACCTTTTAGCATCCTTAGGATCGACAAAACCTTTCTGATTGTATCACATACAACCTTTCCTTACGAAAACTGGCAAGGAAACTTGTTTTGACATCCATCTGCCAGATTTCATAAATGCAGCTAATGCCAACATGATTCCGACGGACTTAAGCATCGCTACGGATGAGAAAATCTCATAGTAGTCAACTCCTTGAACTTGTGAAAATACTCTTTTCCACAAGTCGAGCTTCATAGACGGTAACATTACCGTCCATGTCCGTCTTCTTCTTAAAGATCCATTTATCTCGGATTTCATGGATTCTAACCATTTGTTGGAATATGGGCCCACCATCGCTTCTCCATAGCTCGTAGGTTCATTGTTGTCTAACAACATGAGTTTCAAGACAGGATCACGTACCACTCTGAAGTAGCACGCATCCTCGTCGTCCTACGAGGTTTGGTAGTGACTTGATCCGAAGTTTCATGATCACTATCATAAGCTTCCACTTCAACTGGTGTAGGTGCCACAGGAACAACTTCCTGTGCCCTGCTACACACTAGTTGAAGTGACGGTTCAATAACCTTATCAAGTCTCCACCATCCTCCCACTCAATTCTTTCGAGAGAAACTTTTCCTCGAGAAAGGACCTGTTTCTAGAAGCAATTACTTTTGCTTCCAGATCTGAAATCGGAGGTATACCAACTGTTTTGGGTTTTCTATGAAGATGTATTTATCCGCTTTGGGTTCGAGCTTATCAGCTTGAAACTTTTTCACATAAGCATCGCAGCCCCAAACTTTTAAGAAACAACAACTTAGGTTTCTCTAAACGGTGTCGTCTCAACGGAATTGCGTGGTGCCCCTTTTAAAGTGAATGCGGTTGTCTCTAATGCCTAACCCATAAACGATAGTGGTAATTTGATAAGAAACATCATGGTATGCACCATATCCAATAGGGTGCAGTTATGATGTTCGGACACACCATCCCACTATGGTGTTCCAGGCGGTATTAATTGTGAAACACTTTCCACAATGTCTCAATTGTGTGCCAAACTCGTATCTCAGATACTCATCTCTATGATCATATCACAGACATTTTATCCTCTTGTTACGACGATCTTCAACTTCACTCTGAAATTACTTGAACCTTTCAATAATTCAGACTAGTGTTTCATCAAGTAAATACACTCAGCATCTACTCAAATTATCTGTGAAGTAAAAACATAACGATATCCACTGCATGCCTCAGCACTCATTGGACTGCGTACATCAAAATGTATTACTTCCAATAAGTTGCTCTCTTGTTCCATCTTACTGAAAACGAGGACTTTCAGTCATCTTGCCCATGTGGTATGATTTGCATGTCTCAAGTGATTCATAATCAAGTGAGTCTAAACGATCCATCTGCATGGAGTTTCTTCATGCATATATACCAATAGACATGGTTCGCATGTCTCAATCTTTTCAAAAAATCAGTGAGTCCAAAGATCCATCCACATGGAGCTTCCTCATGCGTTCTATACCAATATGACTCAAGTGGCAGTGCCACAAGTATGTGGTACTATCATTACTATCTTATATCTTTTTGGCATGAACATGTGTATCACTACGATCGAGATTCATTTTAGGTGCAAGACCAATGAAGGTATTATTCAAATAAACAGAGTAACCATTATTCTCCTTAAATGAATAACCGTATTGCGATAAACATAATCCAATCATGCTCAACGCAAACACCAAATCTCGATGGTAGAGGGAGCATGCGATGCTTGATCACATCAACCTTGGAAACACTTCCAACACATATCGTCATCTCACCTTTAGCTAGTCTCCGTTTATTCCGCAGCTTTTATTTCGAGTTACTAATACCCTGGTGCTGCTAGGAGTACTAGCAAAGTACACATTCATATAATGTATATCCAATATACTTCTGTCGACCTTGCCTGCCTTCTCATCTACCAAGTATCTAGGGTAGTACTGCTTCAGTGTCCGTTCCCCTTATTACAGAAGCACTTAGTCTCGGGTTTGGGTTCAATCTTGGGATTCTTCACTAGAGCAGCAAACGATTTGATGTTTCATGAAGTATCCCTTTTGCCCTTGCCCTTCTAGAAACTAGTGGTTTTACTAACCATCAACAATTGATGCTCCTTCTTGATTTCTACTCTCGCGGTGTCAAACATCGCGAATAGCTCAAGGATCATCATAACTATCCTTGATATGTTATAGTTCATCACGAAGCTCTACTAGCTTGGTGGCAGTGACTATGGAGAACTGTCACTATCTCATCTGGGAGATTAACTCCCACTCGATTCAAGCGATTGTGGCACTCAGACAATCTGAGCACACGCTCAACGATTGAGCTTTTCTCCCTTAGTTTGCAGTCTTAAGAAACTTGTCAGAGGTCTCATACCTCTTGACGTGGGCACTAGTCTGAAATCCCAATTTCAGTCTTCGGAACATCTCACATGTTCTGCGACGTTTCAAAAACGTCTTGGGTGCCACAATTCTAAACCGCACTGAACTATCACGTAGTTATCAAAACGTGTATGTCAGATGTTTCGTAACATCTATAGACGACGCTGAGGTTCAGCACACCGAGCGGTGCATTAAGGACATAAGCCTTCTGTGTAGTAATGAGGACAATCCTCAGTTTACGGACCCAGTCCGCATAATTGCTACTACCAACTTTCAACTAAATTTTCTCTAGGAACATATCTTAAACAGTAGAACTAAAGCGCAATGACCTAATTTGCAAAGACCTTTTGACTATGTTCATGATAATGAAGTTCATCTAATTATTGAACTCCCACTCAGATAGACATCCCTCTAGTCATCTAAGTGATTCATGATCCGAGTCAAACTAGGCCGTGTCCGATCATCACGTGAGACGGACTAGTCATCATCGGTGAACATCTCCATGTTGATCGTATCTACAATACGACTCATGTTCGACCTTTCGGTCTCTTGTGTTCCAAGGCCATGTCTGTACATGCTAGGCTCGTCAAGTCAACCTAAGTGTTTCGCATGTGTTCCGAGGCCATGTCTGTACATGCTAGGCTCGTCAACACCCGTTGTATTCGAACGTTAGAATCTATCACACCCGATCATCACGTGGTGCTTCGAAACAACGAACCTTCGCAACGGTGCACAGTTAGGGGGAACACTTCTCTTGAAATTTTATAAGGGATCATCTTACTTACTACCGTCGTTCTAAGCAAATAGGATGTAAACATGATAAACATCACATGCAATCAAATAGTGACATGATATGGCCAATATCATTTTGCTCCTTTGATCTCCATCTTCGGGGCACCATGATCATCTTTGTCACCGGCATGACACCATGATCTCCATCATCATGATCTCCATCATTGTGTCTTCATGAAGTTGTCACGCCAACGATTACTTCTACTTCTATGGCTAACGCGCTTAGCAATAAAGTAAAGTAATTTACATGGCGTTATTCAATGACACGCAGGTCATACAAAAAATAAAGACAACTCCTATGGCTCCTGCCAGTTGTCATACTCATCGACATGCAAGTCGTGATTCCTATTACAAGAATATGATCAATCTCATACATCACATATATCATTCATCACATCTTCTGGCCATATCACATCACATAGCACATGCTGCAAAAACAAGTTAGACGTCCTCTAATTGTTGTTGCAAGTTTTTTTTTACGTGGCTTGTATAAGTTTCTAGCAAGAACATTTCTTACCTACGTAAAACCACAACGTGATATGCCAATTTCTATTTACCCTTCATAAGGACCCTTTTCATCGAATCCGTTCCGACTAAAGTGGGAGAGACAGACACCCGCTAGCCACCTTATGCAACTAGTGCATGTCAGTCGGTGGAACCTGTCTCACGTAAGCGTACGTGTAAGGTCGGTCCGGGCCGCTTCATCCCACAATGCCGCCGAAACAAGATAAGACTAGTAGCGGCAAGAAGAATTGACAACATCGATGCCCACAACTACTTTGTGTTCTACTCGTGCATAGAAACTACGCATAGACCTAGCTCATGATGCCACTGTTGCGTAACGTAGCAGAAATTCAAAATTTTCTACGCAACACCAAGATCAATCTATGGAGTACTCTAGCAACGAGGGGAAGGGGAGTGCATCTACATACCCTTGTAGATCGCGATGCGGAAGCGTTGCAAGAACGCGGATGAGGGAGTCGTACTCGTAGCGATTCAGATCGCGGTTGATTCCGATCTAAGCACCGAAAGAACGGTGCCTCCGCGTTCAACACACGTGCAGCCCGGTGACGTCTCCCACGCCTTGATCCAGCAAGGAGAGAGGGAGAGGTTGGGGAAGACTCCATACAGCAGCAAGACGACGGCATGGTGGTGGTGGAGGAGCGTGGCAATCCCGCAGGGCTTCGCCAAGCACCGCGGGAGAGGAGGAGGAGGGAGAGGGGTAGGGCAGCACCAAAAGGAGACTTTCTCGTGTGTGTATGGCAGCCCAAACCTCAACTATATATAGGGGGGGGAGGGGGCTGCGCCCCCTTTAGGGTTTCCACCCCCAAGAGGAGGCGGCCAGCCCTAGATCCCATCAAAGGGGGGCGGCCAAGGGGAGGAGAGGGGGGGCGCCCCACTAGATGGGCCCTAAGGCCCATCTGGACCTAGGGTTTGCCCCTCCCACTCTCCCATGCGCCTTGGGCCTTGGTGGGGGGCGCACCAGCCCACCTGGGGCTGGTCCCCTCCCACACTTGGCCCACGCAGCCTTCTGGGGCTGGTGGCCCCACTTGGTGGACCCCCGGGACCCTCCCGGTGGTCCCGGTACATTATCGATTTCACCCGAAACTTTTCCGGTGACCAAAACAGGACTTCCCATATATAAATCTTTACGTCCGGACCATTCCGGAACTCCTCTTGACGTCCGGAATCTCATCCGGGACTCCGAACAACATTCGATAACCACGTACATACTTTCCCTATAACCCTAGCTTCATCGAACCTTAAGCGTGTAGACCCTACGGGTTCGGGAACCATGCAGACATGACCGAGACGTTCTCCGGTCAATAACCAACAGCGGGATCTGGATACCCATGTTGGCTCCCACATGTTCCACGATGATCTCATCGGATGAACCACGATGTCGGGGATTCAATCAATCCCGTATGCAATTCCCTTTGTCTATCGGTATGTTACTTGCCCGAGATTCGATCGTCGGTATCCCGATACCTTGTTCAATCTCGTTACCGGCAAGTCCCTTTACTCGTTCCGTAACTCACGTCATCCCGTGATCAACTCCTTGGTCACACTGTGCACATTATGATGATGTCCTACCGAGTGGGCCCAGAGATACCTCTCCGTTTACACGGAGTGACAAATCCCAGTCTCGATTCGTGCCAACCCAACAGACACTTTCGGAGATACCTGTAGTGCACCTTTATAGTCACCCAGTTACGTTGTGACGTTTGGTACACCCAAAGCATTCCTACGGTATCCGGGAGTTGCACAATCTCATGGTCTAAGGAAATGATACTTGACATTAGAAAAGCTCTGAGCAAACGAACTATACGATCTTGTGCTAGGCTTAGGATTGGGTCTTGTCCATCACATCATTCTCCTAATGATGTGATCCCGTTATCAACGACATCCAATGTCCATGGTTAGGAAACCGTAACCATCTATTGATCAACGAGCTAGTCAACTAGAGGCTTACTAGGGACATGGTGTTGTCTATGTATCCACACATGTATCTGAGTTTCCTATCAATACAATTCTAGCATGGATAATAAACGATTATCATGAACAAGGAAATATAATAATAACCTATTTATTATTTCCTCTAGGGCATATTTCCAACAACCCTGTCCACGAGGGTGGGGGGCGCGCCCCCCTGCCTCGTGGGCCCTTGAACGTCCACCGACCTCAACTCCAACTCCAAATATTTGCTTTCGCGGACAAAAAAATCAGAGAGAAAGTTTCATCGCGTTTTACGATACATAGCCGCTGCCAAGCCCTAATCTCTCTCGGGAGGGCTGATCTGGAGTCCGTTCGGGGCTCCGGAGAGGGGGATTCGTCGCCGTCGTCATCATCAACCATCCTCCATCACCAATTTCATGATGCTCACCGCCGTGCGTGAGTAATTCCATCGTAGGCTTGCTGGACGGTGATGGGTTGGACGAGATTTACCATGTAATCAAGTTAGTTTTGTTAGGGTTTGATCCCTAGTGTCCACTATGTTCTGAGATTGATGTTGCTACTTTTCTATGCTTAATGCTTGTCACTAGGGCCCGAGTGCCACGATTTTAGATCTGAACCTATTATGTTTTCATGAATATATGTGAGTTCTTGATCCTATCTTGCAAGTCTATAGTCACCTATTATGTGTTATGATCCGACAACCCCAAAGTGACAATAATTGGGATACTTCTCGGTGATGACCATAGTTTGAGGAGTTCATGTATTCACTATGTGTTAATGCTTTGGTCCGGTACTCTATTAAAAGGAGGCCTTAATATCCCTTAGTTTCCATTAGGACCCCGCTGCCACAGGAGGGTAGGACAAAAGATGTCATGCAAGTTCTTTTCCATAAGCACGTATGACTATATACGGAATACATGCCTACATTACATTGATGAACTCGAGCTAGTTCTGTGTCACCCTATGTTATAACTATTACATGAGGAATCGCATCTGACAGAATTATCTATCACTGATCCAATGCCTACGAGCTTTTCACATATTGTGCTTTGCTTAGTTACTTTGCCGTTGCCACCGTACGATTACTACAAAACTGCTACTGTTACTTTTGCCACTGTTATCCTTACTTCCATACTACTTTGCTACTAAATACTCTCCTGCAGATACTAAGTTATCCAGGTGTGGTTGAATTGACAACTCAACTGCTAATACTTGAGAATATTCTTTGCCTCCCCTTGTGTCGAATCAATAAATTTGGGTTGAATACTCTACCCTCGAAAACTGTTGCGATGCCCTATAATTGTGGGTTATCAAGACTATTTTCTGGCGCCGTTGCCGGGGAGCATAGCTCTATTCTTTGAGTCACTTGGTATTTATATCTGCTAGTCACTATGAAGAACTTGAAAAATAAAAGAACTAAGATTTATCCCTCAACTACGAGGGTAGGTAAGGAACTGCCATCTAGCTCTGCACTAGATTCTCCTTTTGTTATGAGTAAGCTTGCGACACCTAAACCTGCTTCTGCTATTAATTCTGATATGTCGCATGTTATTGATGATGCCACTTCTACTATGCATGATACTTATGATGAAACTACTTCTATGCTTGATACTACTGTGCCATTAGGTGAATATCTTGATGAACAACTTGCTAGGATTAGAGAGAATGAAATTCTTGAAACTGATATTATTGAAGATAGTGATGATGAAGGTTCTCCCCCTAAATATGAATTACCTGTTGTTCCTGAGGGTTATGTTATGGATGAAGAAACTGCTAGAGATTTTCTTGCTTGCAATGATAGATCTGATCTTAAGAAGTTATTAGCTATGCTGAGACAGAAAACTCTGAATGCTAGAATGAAATATCACCCTGCTTTTGCTACTTCACCTATCTTTGTTACTGATAAGGATTATGAATTATCTATCGATCCTAAGATAATTACTTTGGTTGAATCTGATCCTTTTTATGGCTATGAATCTGAAACTGTTGTGGCACATCTTACGAAGTTAAATGATATAGCCACCCTGTTCTCCAATGATCAGAAATCTCGCTACTATTATATCCTTAAGATATTTGCATTCTCATTAAAGGGTGATGCTAAAACTTGGTTTAATTCTCTTGATCCTGGTTGTGTGCGTAGTCCCCAGGATATGATTTATTACTTCTCTGCTAAATATTTTCCTACTCATAAGAAACAAGCTGCCTTAAGGGATATATATAATTTTGTGCAAATTGAAGAAGAGAGTCTCCCACAAGCTTGGGGGAGGCTTCTCCGGTTACTTAATGCTTTGCCTGATCATCCTCTTAAGAAAAATGAAATACTTAATATCTTTTATAATGGACTAACCGATGCTTCCAAGGACCACTTGGATAGTTGTGCTGGTTGTGTTTTCAGGGAAAGAATAGTCGATCAAGCTGAATCGCTATTGAATAATATGTTGACTAATGAAAATAACTGGACACTTCCCGAGCCAATCCTGAGCCAATTCCTAAACCAACTCCGAAGAAGAGGGGTGTTCTATTTCTCAGTCCTCAAGATATGCAATAGGCAAAGAAATCTATGAAAGGAAAAGGTATTAAAGCTGAAGATGTTAAGAGTTTACCTCCTGTTGAAGAAATACATGGTCTTAATATACCACCTATCGAATAACCCGACACAGGTAGTAAAGGTAAATTCTCTCTATAGATATGATAAAGTTGAAATCCCGTCTACTAAGTTTGCTAGCCAATGTTTGGATGAATTCGATGACTTTATGGCTAGACAAGAAAATTTCAATGCTTATGTTGGTAGAGAATTAAAGAGTAATGCTTACATGATTGGACACTTGAGTGATTATATGGCTAGAGTTAAAGGTGAACTTAAACTCATTAGTAAATATGCTTCTATGGTTTCCACTCAAGCAGAACAAGTACTTAAAGCTCAAAGTGATTTGCTCGATGAATTAAATAATAAACATGATTTTGCTGTTAGAGTGGCTACTAGAACGGGTGAAATGACTCAGGAACCTTTGTAGCCTGAAGGCCACCCTAAGATAATTGAGCAATATTCTCAGAGAAATAATGTAGATGCACCTAGTCCCTCTAAAAAGAAGAAAAAGAAAAATGATAGGACTTTGCATGCTTCTAGTGAACCTGTTGTAGACACACCTGAGAATCCCAATGATATTTCTATTTCTGATACTGAAACACAATCTGATGATGAACATGAACCTAGTGATAATGTTAATGATAATGTTCATGTTGATGCTCAACCTAGCAATAATATGTAGAGATTGAACCTGCTGTTGATCTTGATAACCCACAATCAAAGAATCAACGTTATGATAAGAGAGACTTTCTTGCTAGGAAGCACGGTAAAGAAAGAGAACCATGGGTTCAGAAACCCCTGCCTTTTCCTCCTAAACCGTCCAAGAAAAAGGATGATGAGGATTTGGAGCGCTTTGCTGAAATGATTACACCTATCTTTTTACGTATGCGCTTAACTCATATGCTTAAAGTGAACCCTTATGCTAAATACATGAAGGATATTATTACAAATAAAAGAAAGATACCGGAAGCTGAAATTTCCACCATGCTTGCTAATTATACTTTTAAAGGTGGAATACCTAAGAAACTTGGAGATCGAGGAGTACCAACTATAGCATACTCCATTAAAAGAAACTATGTTAAAACTGCTTTATGTGATCTTGGAGCCGGTGTTAGTGTTATGCCTCTCTCTTTATATCGTATACTTGAATTGAATAAGTTGACACCTACTGAAATATCTTTGCAAATGGCTGACAAATCAACTGCTATACCTGTCGGTATCTGTGAGGATGTGCCTGTTCTGGTTGCAAACGTTACTATCTTAACGGACTTTGTTATTCTTGATATTCCCGAGGACGATAGTATGTCGATTATCCTTGGTAGACCCTTTTTGAATACTGCAGGGGCTGTTATTGAATGCAACAAAGGCAATGTCACTTTTCATGTTAATGGTAATGAGCATACGGGACACTTTCCGAGGAAACATCCTCAAGTTCATAGTATCAATTCTATTGGAAAAATTTCAACTATTATTATTAGAGGTTTTGAATTTCCTCTACCTACTGTCAAGAAGAAATATGATATTCTTATTATTGGGGATGTTCATATCCCCGTTGAGGTAACCTAGTGTTATTCGAAATTTCTCCAGTTCCATGTTATTCGGAATGAGTTTGTTAACAAGACTTGATCAACCTTGTTAGTGGCTTCCTTTTGATGAGCATGAGATGGATGAAATTAGAAGGCACAACCTTCTGTACCCTCTTTTTACTTTCTGTTATTTAGATTAAATAAAGTAAAAATAGTATTTTATGTCTGTTTTCTAAATTATCCATGTAATAAAAAATACCCTGAAAATAAAAGTTCTCCAAATGCCCTGCCAATTTAATATGATTTTTCTGGAATATTTGAGAATATCTGGCACTGAGAACATAGCAGGGGGAGCGGGCACCTGGCCACGAGGGTCCAGGGCGCGCCCCCAGCCTCGTGGGCCCGTTGTGGCCCCCCTCCACTTATTCCTGCACCCACACACTTCTTCTTCCTCCCAAAAAATCACCATCCAGCTCAAGCACGAGTTCTAGCTCACTTTGCTGCCATTTTTGATCTCCTTGCTCAAAGCTCCATTCACAGAACTGCTTTGGGGGATTGTTCTTTGGTACGGGACTCCTCCAATGGTCCAATTAGTTTTTGTTCTACTGCTTTATTTATTGCAAATTTTTGCTGCCTAGGTGACCCTGTTCTTGAGCTTGCATGTCAAATTTATATGGTCCCAAGTAATTCTAATGCATGATATAGTCTCTAGGCACTTGTGGGAGTAGTTTCTGTCAATTTTATTGAGTTTGATTCACTTTTATTTTGAGTTACTAAAAATTTCGAAATTTTTCAGAGGAAGAAATATGTCCAGGAAAATGTACCAAGGTGGTTCTTCAAGGAAGAAAGGACCCAGGCTTGCAATACGTGAGCAAGACGACGAACCACCAAGGGAAGCTGACGTGCGGCCTTATGAATGGCCGTCAGAGGAGTTTATGGTGAAAGCAGGCATCAAGGATGAATTTGATGCATATGTGTGTAATGCCGATCTTGAGGACTTGATGCAAGATAAGTGTCCTCAATACTACCGTTTGACTGATTCATTCGTGAGAAGGTTTAAATTTACATCTTCGCGTAATTCTCAAAATGTCCTGTTTGATATTTATGATAAATCATATACCATGGACCTAAAAGATTTCACTACTGCTTGTGAACTCCCGCAGTGGGGCAGTGTTAATGAACCTCGTAAATCTAAATATAAAGATTTTCTTGCTAGTATCACTATGGGAGAATCTAGAGAAATAGCACAAGCTACCATAGGGAGCATTCACTTTCCTGCTATACATTATTTTGCTCTTTTCATTGGTAGATGCAATAACGGTAAAGATGAAGCATGTCACATGTGTGTTCCTGATCTTTGTGTTCTCAAGAGTGCTGTATTAGGCGATAAACAATACAACTTGGGGGCAATTGTTGCACGTAGGTTGCATAATAATGGTTTAGTTGGAGACTTGTTTGGAGGGATTTATGCAACCCGTGTGGCTAATTATCTTGGTATACCTGTACATGAAAATGATAGGGAGTTGCCTCCCGCTTATTTAGATTATAATGCCATGGTTAATCGTCATTTTCTTGAGAGGAATGAACAATTCCTCCAGTATCGACTAATCTTTGACAGACGTCGCGCTGTCCATATTACTCTCCCTGCTCCTGCCCTCTTTGACTATCAGGCAAAAGGAAGATATGTTATAACCAGGGAGGAGGCGCACGAGTACGAGAGGAAGCCGGAGGAAGCTCGCGGCCATGCTGCAGCTCAGGAGGCAATGGCTGCTGCATCTCAGTATGATCCCAGTTACAACTTCGGATATCAGCCAGGCTACCCATGGCTATAGACCAACTTAGGCCAAAAGCCTAAGCTTGGGGGAGTACGTATTTCTCACCGACATTACATTCATGTTCACACACTTATTCTAGTCGTCGGTGCTCATACTTTTTCATTGTACTATCCATGCTAGTTTATTTTCTTTTTCTAGCTTTCTTCTCGTGTGTTTGATAAACTTTAAGAAAAACCAAAAAAATTTAGTTAGCTTACTTTCCATGCTTGTAGTAATAATTAAATGAAAACACAAAAATATTTATCGTTCTTCTTTTACTTGTTGGGAGCTTTCCCGTGTAAATAGTTTTTTTGTTTTCTTTGGGGGTCGAGAGGAGAAGACCATAATAAAAATGTTGAGTGGCTCTTATATGCATTATTTTTGATTTAACCAAGAGCCCATATTACCCTGTCTTCTCCCCTGAATTGAATGCTTGTAGATTCCAGCTTAGTCCAATGCACGTGCACTATTATTATTATCCACACTGTTCAGTCGTGCAAGTGTAATGACGATATATGATGGACTGATTGAGATGAGAGAAGCTGGTATGAACTCAACCTCTCTTGTTTTTTGTAAATATGATTAGTTCATCGTTCTGATTCAGCCTATTATGAATAAACATGTTTGCAATGACAATTAGAGATTATAGTTGCTTATGCCATGCCTAATTAGCTAGGAGCTTATAATGGTTTACCTTGCGTGCCAACATGCTATTAAAATGGTTGTGATGTGGTATGATGGGGTGGTATCCTCCTTTGAATGATTCGAGTGACTTGACTTGGCACATGTTCACGCATGTAGTTGAAACAAAATCAGCATAGCCTTCACGATATTTATGTTCATGGTGGATTATATCCTACTCATGCTTGCACTCGGTGTTGATTAATTTTAATGCATGTTCATGACTGTTTTCGCTCTTTCAGTTGGTCGCTTCCCAGTCTCTTGCTAGCCTTCACTTGTACTAAGCGGGAATACTGCTTGTGCATCCAAACTCCATAAACCCCAAAGTTATTCCATATGAGTCCACCATACCTTCCTATATGCGGTATCTACCTGCCGTTCCAAGTAAATTTGTATGTGCCAAGCTCCAAACCTTCAAATGAAATTCTGTTTTGTATGCTCGAACAGCTCATGTATCAACTAGGGCTGTCTGTATCTTCCATGTTAGGCGGGTTATTCTCAAGAGGAGTGGACTCCGCTCCTCATTCACGAGAAAATGGCTGGTCACCGAGATGCCCAGTCCCATGCTCAAATCAAATCAAAATAATTGCAAACAAAACTCCCCCAGGATTGTTGCTAGTTGGAGGCACCCGTTGTTTCGGGCAAGCCATGGATTGATGCTTGTTGGGGGTGGGGGAGTATAAACTTTACCATTCTGTTTGGGAACCGCCTATAATGTGTGTAGCGTGGAAGATATCGAGATCTCTTAGTTGTTATGTTGACAATGAAAGTATACCGCTCAAAATGTTATTCATCTCTATTTCAAAATCGAGCTCTGGCACCTCTACAAATCCCTGATTCCCTCTACGAAGGGCCTATCTATTTACTTTTATGTTGAGTCATCACCCTCTTATTAAAAAGCACCCGCTGGAGAGCACCACTGTCATTTGCATCCATTACTATTAGTTTATATTGGGTATGACTATTACTGGATCTCATTTACCATGAATTACAATGTTTAGTCAGTCCTTGATCTTTAAAGGTGCTCTGCATTTATGTTTTGCGGTCTCAGAAAGGGCTAGCGAGATACTATCTTGTTATATCATATTATGATTGTTTTGAGAAAGTGTTGTCATCCGAGTTTTATTATTATTGCTCGCTAGTTGATTATGCCATTGATATGAGTAAACATGAGACCTAAGTGTTATTGTGAATATGGTTAGTTCATAATCTTTGCTGAAAAATTGAATGCTAGCTTTACATATTTGCAACAACAAGAGCAAACAGAGTTTGTAAAAGTTTTTCTTTATCAGTTTCAGTTTGTCAACTGAATTGCTTGAGGACAAGCAAAGATTTAAGCTTGGGGGAGTTGATACGTCTCCGTCGTATCTACTTTTCCAAACACTTTTGCCCTTGTTTTGGACTCTAACTTGGATGATTTGAATAGAACTAACCCGGGCTGACGTTGTTTTCAGCAGAACTGCCATGGTGTTATTTTTGTGCAGAAATAGAAGTTCTCGGAATGACCTGAAAATCCACGAAACAACTTCTCAGAATTATTAAAAAATACTGCCTAAAGAATCAACGTCAGGGGGGCCCACACCCTGTCCACGAGGGTAGGGGCGCGCCCCCTCCCCTAGGGCGTGCCCCCTGCCTCGTGGGCCCACACCCTATCCACGAGGGTGGGGGGCGCGCCCCCTGCCTCGTGGGAACGTCAGGGGGCCCACACCCTGTCCACGAGGGTGGGGGGCGTGCCCCCTGCCTCGTGGGCCCCCTGAACGTCCACCGACCTCAACTCCAACTCCATATATTTACTTTCGCAGAGAAAAAAATCAGAGAGAAAGTTTCATCGCGTTTTACGATACGGAGCCGCCTCCAAGCCCTAATCTGTCTCGGGAGGGCTGATCTGGAGTCCGTTCAGGGCTCCGGAGAGGGGGATTCGTCGCCGTCGCCGTCGTCATCATCAACCATCCTCGATCACCAATTTCATGATGCTCACCATCGTGCGTGAGTAATTCCATCGTAGGCTTGCTGGACGGTGATGCGTTGGATGAGATTTACCATGTAGTCAAGTTAGTTTTGTTAGGGTTTGATCTCTAGTATCCACTATGTTCTGAGATTGATGTTGCTATGACTTCTCTATGCTTAATGCTTGTCACTAAGGCCCGAGTGCCATGATTTTAGATCTGAACCTATTATGTTTCCATGAATATATGTGAGTTCTTGATCCTATCTTGCAAGTATATAGTCACCTATTATGAGTTATGATCCGACAACCCCGAAGTGACAATAATCGGGATACTTCTCGGTGATGACCGTAGTTTGAGGAGTTCATGTATTCACTATGTGTTAATGCTTTGGTCCGGTATTCTATTAAAAGGAGGCCTTAATATCCCTTAGTTTCCATTAGGACCCCCCTGCCACGGGAGGGTAGGACAAAAGATGTCATGCAAGTTCTTTTCCATAAGCACGTATGACTATATTCGGAATACATGCCTACATTACAATGATGAACTGGAGCTAGTTTTGTGTCACCCTATGTTATAACTATTACATGAGGAATCGCATCCGACATAATTATCTATCACTGTTCATCGGGAGGGATCTGGCGTACCGCAAAACGGAGGAAACGGACTTCTGTTGGACCTTCTACGGTCGAAACGGGGTCCTGTTGATCTGGAGGGTTGTGGCGTACACTACAAGAAATATGTCAACTTGTGACCTTGACTATTGGTCACCAAAAGGTCATTGCTTTTCATTTGCGACCTTTTTGTGACAAAAAACAGAAGGTCAAAAGCTGGCGGTCGTAAACTGAAATTAACGGCCTTCTCTGTGAGAAGGTCGTAGACGTTTACGACCAAAATATGCCTACTGTTTTGTTTTGGTCACTAGCTGTCTGCCCAGGCCATGTCGGATCCGATGTGGCAATATTACGACCAAATGAAAAGGTCGTTGACAAGAATCAGCCCGGTTTGATTAGGTGTCGATATGGGCCAAGTCCATTAAATCAGCCCATTTATTATTATTTTTCCTACCAATTTTTGTTAGCTACCTAGGCCTGGACCAACAATTCAGCCTTTTATTTATTTCCGAGCCGTGGCCTTTTAACATTGTTTGGGCCGTTGTATTTTGAAGCGGGTCCCACCAATCAGATGGGTCCCACTTGTCATCATCACACACATTGGGTCCACTTGACAGAAATTTCAAAACCGCCCAGATTATTTTTATAAGTGGGTCCCACAAGTCAAGTTTCCATTCCACACGTATTCAAATCACATACATAATCAATATTTCAGACCCAACAGTGCAAATGTAGTTCATCAAGTAACACTAAGTCTACTACAATCTACACATAGTCTATTACAACCCCAATATGCCTACTGTTACAATATTACAATATTACAGCCTATTACAGTCAAACATAAGATACAACTCTTTGCTGAGTAGGGCTATCCGACTTCGAACTTCAAATTTCGTAGACCTGCAGCTCCTGTAAAAGAGTGAACACATACCAGCATTAGAGTAGCTATTATTCTTGGAGTAGATTTGCAAACCTCCAGGTTTAGTGTACAGACAATCAAAAAATTATATATTGAAAGAGATTTCATATAAATGTAGATTTATGGACCAAATATAAGATAAAGCAACAGATTCAGCCAACTTCAAGAGACCACAAGAGCATCAATCAACAATAGGTATAGTATAATATTTTAGAGACCAATTTTAGAAACATATTTTAGAGACCAATTTTATATCAGAACACTAGATATTTGTGATACATCTTCGAGAACCACAAGAACACTAGATATAGTATAATATGATTCCAGGAGTATAATGCTAACCACAAGAGCATCAATCAGCAGCAGGGATACATGAAACTATCTACTAGACATCATCAACCCTTGAACCATAACATGTCCAGCAAAGAAACAAAAAATGGGACAAGTACAAATTCTAGATAGCAGCAAAACATGTCCAGGAAGGCCATCAAATGGTTCCAGCCACATCCTAATAGAGCATGGTTGTAGCAGAGGAAAGGGAGGAGCTCACAGTGGTGGTTTGTGTAGCCGATGTCGAACAGCCTCTGTTCGTCAATTGCGAGCACCATGCACCTTGGTTGGACATGAAGCGCTTGTCCTCTGTTGCACCATGCACCATGCAACTTTGATGAAAGAGCTACAGCTGATCGCTTAAACCTGTGAATATCAGAAAGAGCTATTCAGTACAAAATGTAAATCACGACAATATGTCAGCATTAATAAATACATAATCCAAACAAAAAGAACTACTTCTAGTTAGAATTATTTTTGTTTTGGTAAGGTATAAGAGCAGCAGGTAAAGATAACATGAACAGATTGTTTGATCAGATAAGCTATATGATTGTATCAACACATGTGTAATGCATGGTACAGGTCAAATCCATGATATGAAACATAGATAAACCAGTAGTCTAAGATTAAAAATTCTGTAGTCTAAATCAGTAGTAGCTTAACAGTCTGTAGTCTAAGTTTCCAAGCTTGTCTACCAAAGAAATTGTATCAACTTAACAATTAGTAATGCATAAGTGTTTGACATCAAAAACATACAGAAGTGCAGACACGAGATTGACAATTTGGATGCATGCTCTAAACATACAGAAGTTATACAAAGCAGCAGCAATGGCATCACAATTGAGTTGCCAGACCAAAACAAAGCCATGTATGTATGTATGTCTGTAACAAAATCAGCCAAACTGAATATGCATCATCAGTTGATTAAAAGCAGTGGATAATAGTATAGTTCATCAACTGATATGGGCAGCTAGCCAAATTTCCCAATGGGAGTACCAACATAGCAGCAATGAAAATAACAGAAAATTAAAATATAACTATGGCAGCGCATAGAACATTTGCTAGAAAGAACATGCTTCCACCTTGTTTTACCAAGACTCTTAAACTTAATAGTAATGTGCTTATCCATGGCATCATTAGTCTTATCCAAACCAGAGCAAGTAAAGGAGCTAATAGTCCTAATTCAGGTCATGTTATCATATCAGGTATTGCATAAAGACATGATTCACACTTTCACAGATGTGGTAGATAGAGATGCGGAAGCCTTTCACCAAATAAACCTCCCCAGATTCGGTGCATGGAACAGCTCCCTTCCGTTCCCAATAGCAGCAAGGTACTGGTGCTGCTGCCGTGCTAGGCTCCAATTGCGTCCTCGCCGTCCCCCTCGCCAGGGACCAAGAAGGCTCACCAATAACATTAGTGATACGTCCAAGGGTGGCCCTCCCAACAGGAACCTGAGAAAGAGAAACATCTTCCAGGTCAAACAAATGAAGCGACTACACGTGTGTATGATTCAACTTCCAAAAAAATACCACCAGTGTACATGTATGCATCATATACCAGAGGCTCTTGAAGAAGACTGTAAATTGATCAAACTAAGGACATCAAAACCAAGTTTCCAGTATTCACAAAGCAACACTTGATATAGATAACTGTAACAAACAGACTGTAAATTGATCCAACTCAATCCAGCAGACACTAGTGTAGGTCGCATCGCCATAGAAAAACCAACAGCATGGATCAATCATGGATAGAAACCAGCATCAATCAACTGCTAGTACATAGTAATTCATAGAGAAAAGGTTCAACAAGTTACTACTACTAATTAGTCCTAGTACAACGAAACAGGATAACAGGGCAAATACTTGGATATTACTCTATTCAGAACATGCATGATCAAAACAAGCAGTGCTGGTACAAAATTCCTCGGAAAAACAAGAACAATCTGCAGCAAACAAGCTTTGATTTGCTGCTCTAAATAGAGGACCATGGGATTGGGGTGCTGATCACATAAGTAAATGGCTAGACAAAAACCTTCCCTTGGCAAATCACAGGAGAGATCAGCCAACAACGTCTCTGAACATAAAGGTCGCAAACTTCGCTGACTGCAACAAGGTGCATCAACAGCCTGGGTGTTCAGTTACGGAAAAGAGTATGCAAGCATCAGTAGTTCTACAGTGTAAATTGTGGTTGAAAATGCAGTAAGTTTAGGAGTACACTTATTATTGAATTACAATTGTAATCTACACTACATTTGAAGTGTAATTAACAGTAGATGCACTAACAGAAGGAAGCGAGCCTAATTAATAGTACTTTACAGTCGATAAACATTTGTTGATGCTAAAAAAAGACAAAGGCTTGTACCATGACATGCCCAGCAAGCCTAATTAATAGTGTCAAACTGTAGCTATAAATAGCACATCAGCAGCATCATAATACTAATCTGAAACCTTAATTGAAGTCCATGTATCACTGTCCCTAACAATAGCTACTTAGCAATACTATATATGAACTGATGCAAATGGAACGAGAACGTGCAAGCTAGCATAATGGAGGACAAATCGTATGTGTAGTCTTGGCTTGACCTGATGATGTTCGCCCTTTGCTGGTCCTGAATAGCGCAAGCCGGAACTCCTCCTGACATGAATGAAACAACCAGCCACAAATTCAAAACTCAGGGGCGGGATCATCGGACAAGATAATGACAGAGCTCGTGAGATGGATGTAAGGCAATGGTAGGAGCTTAATTACCTTGTGGATGAGGCTGTCCTTGAAGATGGAGAAGCTGAGCTTCTTGTAGAGCTCGTACGGTGCCTCCACCTCGTTCACCGTGACTGCACGCAAAGTTCAGTCGATTCAGTTACATTCTTACAGAGGAAAGGCAGTCAGCAAAGAGGACGTGCGTGGAGGTAAGGTTTTGCTGAATGCACAGGCAGTAAACAGCTAGCTACAAATCGACAATCTGAAAAAGAGGGAGCATGGATTAGTAGACTACTGAACATCTAGCTGCAGGTTGCTCCCATGGAGCCTGAATTTTTAGTTGTGTCGGAGACACAGAGAGATGGGTTCATACCAGATTGTGTTGCAACCCAGCGCCACAGCTCGCTGGACTCGCAGTGCAGGTGAAGAGTGGATTTGGTTTATTCTCCGTGTCGTCGATCTGAACCCTGAAAGAAGATAGATTAATAGAGGTGAGGCCGACCATTGCTGCACCAAAAATGGCCATGCCATCTCAGAGCTCGGCCGGTCAAAAATGTGCATGGTTGCAGAATGCACTGACAGTAAACAGCTAACTACAAATTGACAACCTGAAAGAGGAGGGATTAATATTTTTACACTGAACAGCTGAGTTTTTATTGGTTCACACCTGGATGTGTTGCAACTCAGAGCCACCTCGCTTGGTACACAGTGTCGGCCAAGGCCAAGCGCACTGACGGTGAAGAGTGGATTATTTCCTCTTGTATTCATCGTCAATCTGAACCTGAAAGAAAATGGATTCACGGGCGTGAGCTACAGAGCTTCCCTATGTAGGAGATATGCCCTAGAGGCAGTAATAACAGTTATTTTGTATCTCCAAAGTTTGTAATGAATGTTTAGCTTCCATGCTATAACTGCAATGATTCCCGAGTCTGCAATATCCACGAGGCTCGGAGGGAAACTCATGTGCACGTGTGGTATACTAAACGGTAAAATGTATTCCTAGTCTTGCCTCTAAGACTGGCTCATGTATTGCATGATGATCCTGTTTTCCTGATCATGGGCATGTCTATGCTGGCAATTCTGAGGGCGCGATGTTGGTAGAACACTTGTGTTGAATCGACCCAAATTGATGTTATGCTATGAGATTCTTTTCGTCACAAGTTTATGGTTAATAACACAGAGATAGTTAATGTTTGCATAATTCCTTAGACCATGAGAGTATCGAGTTCCTTCGTACTTGCTTTGTGAACTTTGGGGTTTGTTAAACGTCATCCGTAACTGGGTGGCTATTACGGCGGCTTACGGGTTCACGGAAAAGTATGGCAAGTAACGAGATAGCTCAAGATTGGGATTTGCTCCTCCGACGATGGAGAGATATTCTCGGGCCCTCTCACTGTTACGGTATCCATAATCGTCTGGCCAGACACCTTGTGATTTGATCACTGGGATGCCGGAACACGGAAACGAGAAAAGAGAACAGAACCAGTAACGAGGTAACTTGCATGGTGGACAAATTGTTCGTCCACGGGGATGCAATAAATCTCACCTCGGGTGTTTGTGACATATCGTGAAGCAGTAGGAATAGCTCACTACAACTGGAGGTTCACTCGAATATTCATTCGTGAGGGTATAGGGGTCAATATGGGTGTCCACGGCTCCGATGTTGATCATTGATCGGAAGGGGTTCCGGGTCATGTCTATACTTCACCGAACCTATAGGGTCAAACGCTTAAGGGTCATCTATCTGCTGAATACTAGATAGGGAGTATGAGAGAAAATCACCGAAAAAGTTTCGGACACCGGAAAGGTTTCGGACAGCGGAATCATACCGCAGAGAGTGGTCATCGGATAAGTTTCGATGGTACCGAAAAGTTGTTTCGGGATATTACCATTAAGTCAGATTGGTTTCGGCAAATGCCTGATAATTCTTGGAGGGTGCCAAAATCATTCTGGAAGCTTTTTGGAATTTTCTGAGATAAAAACCGGAAATGTTCCGGAGCTGCCGGAGCCACTTCAGATGCGTTTCGCAGATGAAAATCACTAAAACCGGAATTGTTTCGGAACGCGTTGAAAATTATTATGGTGGGTACTCGAAATGTTCTAAGCCCACATAAATATTTTCAGTTCGAACGGACGCTGAAAAATGTCGTCGTAAATAGTGAAAGTGTTTTTTGGGATATTTTATGGTGAGTCACCTTTTGGGATATTTCCAAAAGGCTTCTAGAAGGGCTTGGGGGCAGAGCATGCTCCTCATGGGGCCCCCCCAAGGGGGTTGGCCGGCCACATGTGTGGGGCTCCATGGAGCTCCACTTCCTCCCCATTATGCCCTTCATGTGTGACATTTGCATGGGCATTTTGGGTTTTTGTGAGCCATCCCTACCCCTTGGCTTTCCTATAAATAGAGGAGGAATGGGTAGCCCAAAGCTCATCCCTTGCTCTCATACACATGCCATGCATTATCTGGCTTCTTCTCTCCCTCCCACGAAAAGAGTTTCGTAGAGCCGTAAGGCTGTCTGGGTTCCGGCGGGAACTAGTTCTGGACGGCGAAGCCCTGCCGGATAGCTGACACCGTATGGGTGCAACCCCGTAGAGAGATTGTAGTTTCGATCTTTTGCCCGAGGGGCTGTTCGAGTGTCCTCCCGAAGGGCTGTCCGAGTCTCCGTCCGAGTTTCGAGGGTCCTCCCGAAGGGCTGTCCGCGACATTGTCCGGGGGACTGTCCGACCGCCTCCCGAAGGGCTGTCCGGAGAGGGAGTACATCCTCGCGGTTGGGAGGTTGTAAATCCTAGCTGCGGGGATCTGCACCAACGATCTACACCGACTCTTCTTCCGCTGCGCTTCGAGTCGGTACGGATCAGATCTAACCTTGTATGCAGTCTCCATAGTGGTCCTGGGCGTGCTCGCTATACCGAAAATTTTCGTTTTCTGTTGCATTCCCATATAGTGGCATCAAGAGCCGTGCTATGCGTAGATGTAGGTTTCGATCTAGAATACATGGAGATGTATGGGTATTGCATAAAATAATTAGGTAGTAGATGAGATCTATTGCTGAAATTATTTATGCGAGTGACAGATGAAATCTGTTACCCGACGTTCTTGTTGCTTCCCTAGAATTTGCCTTTGCTCAATCTCGAGACAGCATGGTGGAATTTGACAAAGTTCTGGCAATCCGTGATCCGGATTGATCATGGAAGTGCTATCAGTTCTTTGGGTTCTGCCATAGTCAAAAGAAAGATGAAATTCGCAGATGAAAGCGCATTGCAGATATGATCTGCACGGGGGTCATGCGTATGACGAAGTTTAGTATGGGGCTCGAGATTTAATTATCTCGTGTTTCATACACCCCGAGATGTTAATCTAGCAACTTGAATAATCATACTTGATGATAAAACGTTGGTAGCTGCGGTTTAAGTCAAAACCTTAGAAGCCACGTAAAATAAAATTTTGCATAAACCGATTAGAGGCGTCTAACTTGGTTTTGCAGGATGTGCATGTGCTGTGGTATAGCAATGCTCATATTCAATTTGATTATGTATGAGATGACTATATGATGTAACTAACATGACCTGCGTGTCATGATTCTGCATGATGGCTGGAGCCATATGATTGCACTTTAATGACCTGCGTGTCAACCTTAAGTAATGCACTTATTTTTATTAGCTATAGAGATAGCAATATTATCTGGTGCATCGACAAGGTGGTGGCAATCTTCGCGAAGGTGAACACCGACGCGAATGCCGAAGACGAAGAAATACTTAGCTTCTCCGTCAGAAGAGGCTATACCATATCATGCTATTATGAATTGCCTGAGATGTTTATCCCTCTTGATACACCCTTCTTGATTGCACGGTAGTCGCTTTTATTAGGGTGATCTCTCAAACTTAAAATATCAAAGTAGTTAGTGTTCACCCAAGTGTAGCACCGTCTGAAATTCGTATCTTTTCAGGGTGCGCCATGTACACATGAGCACGAACGAATCGAGAGGAATGAGGTGGGTGAGGTCAGACCTCGCAGCAAGATCACTTGGTTGTCTTTGACGTTCAGGCAGGAGAGTCCTGAGCTCGGAACACGCCCATCGAAAGATGAACAAGAATCACATAAGATGTGATCGGCAAGTTGGCCTACCGATTGAAATTCGTGTCATCAGTGATGAACCCGTCAATGACATCGAATAGAAATATGGATCTTGAATCACCCTAAATCAATTATGAGAGATATTGATTTGAGTGGGAGCGCACTTTACAATAAAAATGTTTATTCACTAGTGCAAATTTCATTATAAACAAAAGTCTAAGTGAAACTTGTGTTTTCCGTTGTAGATCAAATGGCTCGCAACACTGCGTCCAACTTAGGCCCGATGTTAGAGAAAGAGAAGTTAGCTACGACTGGAAACAACTATGCGGACTGGGTCCGTAACCTGAGGATTGTCCTCAGGAGCGCTAAGAAATTGTACGTGCTTGAAACTGCTCTTCCAGCTAAACCGGCGGCAAGTGCACCGGAAGATGAACAAAATGTCTGGGCCACTAATGATGATGATCACAACTTAATGCATTGCCTCATGCTAGCTTGCATGAGTCCAGGGCTTCAAAAACGTTTTGAATTCCATAAAGCCCGTGATATGATCCGGGAATTGGATGCTCTGTACAAGGAAACGGCAAAGTCTGAACGATATGATATCATGAAGGCTTTGATGGATTGCAAGATGGTTGAGGGTAGTTCAGTTGGCGAACACGTGGTCAAAATGTTGGCTATTCTGAAAGGCTTAAAGCCCTAGAATTTCCACTTCCACCTAGCCATATGATGGACATGTTGCTTTCTTCACTCCCCCCGTCTTACGACGGTTTTGTCATGAACTACAACATGATAGGGATGGAGAAGACACCGGAAGAGGTGCTCGCCATGCTAAAAACTACAGAAGGAGGACTGCGGAAAAATCGCAAGCAAGCGTTGCTTGTGAATAAAACCGCCAGTTTCAAAAAGAAGAAAGGCAAGCCAAAGAAGGGCAAGGGCACCGGTAAGACCGGCTCCCAAAGCAACTCTAAAGGCGGAGCCAAGAATGAAACTGAGTGCTTCTACTGCAAGGGCACAGGACACTGGAAGAGAAACTGCAAGAAGTATCTGGAAGATAATAAGACCGGGAAAACCGGAAAAGGTATAATTGTTATACAGGTTAATGTCATTGACGTTTTCCTTGCTAGCGAAAATTCTAAGTCTTGGGTATTTGATACCGGATCGGTTGCTCACATTTGCAACTCGATACAGGGGCTTCAGAAGGTGCGCAAGCTGGCAAAGAATGAAGTCATAATGCGCGTCGGGAACGGCACTGGGATCGCTGCTCAAGCCGTCGGCATTATGCCTCTACGTCTCCCTTCAGGATTTATCTTAGAACTAAGTAACTGTTATTTTGTTCCACTGTTGTGTAGAAACATTATCTCCGGATCATGTTTAGTACACGATGGGTATTCGTACAAGTCTGAGAACAATGGTTGTTCACTTTATTGTAAGGATATGTTTTATGGATTTGCACCCATTGTTGGGGGCCTTTTCATACTAAATCTTGAATGTGGAAATGATGTCTTTAACGTGAATGCTAAACGCCTTAAGAAGGCTGATACCACCACCACCTTCATGTGGCACTGTCGGCTTGGCCACATCGGAAAGAAACGCATGCAAAAACTCCATAAAGATGGATTTTTACCGTCTTTTGATTTTGAGTCATTTGACACATGTGAAGCTTGCCTGATGGGGAAAATGACCAAGACGCCGTTCACGGGTCATCCTGAACGGGCGGGTGAATTATTGGAAATAATACATAGTGATGTATGTGGTCCAATGAACACAGGCGCACGGGGTGGGTATTTCTACTTCGTGACTTTTACTGATGATTTGACTAGGTATGGCTATATCTACTTAATGAAGCATAAGTCGGAAACCTTTGAAAAGTTCAAAGAATTTCAGAATGAGGTAGAAAATCATCGTAACAAAAAGATTAAGTTTCTGCGGTCTGATCGCGGAGGCGAATATCTTAGTCATGAGTTTGGCCAACATCTGAGTGACCGTGGAATCGTTTCACAGCTTACGCCTCCCGGAACTCCACAAAGAAATGGAGTATCGGAATGACGTAAACGAACCTTGTTGGACATGGTAAGGTCAATGATGTCTCTTACAAATCTTCCGATATCTTTTTGGGGTCACGCACTGGAAACTGCTGCTCACACACTTAACAGAGCACCGTCTAAATCAGTTGAGACGACACCATACGAGTTATGGAACGGGAAGAAACCCGGTTTGTCGCATCTCAGGATTTGGGGTTGTGAGGTATACGTAAAACATTTACAACCTACCCAACTAGATCCCAGATCAGACAAATGTTACTTTGTAGGTTATCCCAAGGAAACAATTGGGTATTCCTTCTACCACCCATCCGATAACAAAGTGTTTGTTGCTAGAAATGGACGATTTCTTGAGAAAGAGTTTCTCGCCAAAGAATTAAGTGGGAGGACAGTACAACTTGATGAGATTAGTGAATCTTCGGCAACAGTTGATATGGCTAAGGAACCAGAAGAAATTCCGCTAATTATCCCTGCAACTGAGCCTGAAGTTGTCGCATATGATGCGGAGACTTCAGACAATGTTGTAACTGAACCGCACAGATCAGGTAGGGCTATCCAGCCACCTGAGTGGTTTCATAATGAAATCTTCATTCTTGAAGACGATGAACCTGCGCACTACAAAGAAGCGATGGCGGGGCCCAGCTCAAAGGAATGGCACAAGGCCATGAAATCCAAAATGGAATCCATGTACGAAAACCAAGTTTGGAACTTGGAAGAACTTCCTGAAGGCGTAAAGCCGATTGGTTGTAAATGGATTTTCAAAAGGAAGACATACGCGGATGGTAACATTACTATCCACAAAGCTAGACTTGTCGCGAAAGGGTTCACACAAGTTCCAGGAGTGGACTACGACGAGACTTTCTCGCCGGTAGCTATGCTTAGGTCTGTTCGGATATTACTAGCAATTGCTGCTTATTTCGATTATGAAATATGGCAGATGGATGTCAAAACTTCCTTCCTAAATGGAAACCTCAAAGAAGATGTATACATGATACAGCTAGAAGGTTTTGTCGTTCATAAGGATGCTGGAAAGGTATGCAAACTTCAGAAAGCCATTTATGGTCTGAAGCAAGCGTCAAGGAGCTGGAACATTCGTTTTGATTAAGTGGTCAAAGAATTTGGCTTCATCAGGAATGACGAAGAATCTTGTGTTTACAAGAAGTTTAGTGGGAGCGCAAAAGCATTTGTAATCTTGTATGTGGATGACATATTATTGATTGGAAATGACGTGAATTTTCTTAGCGAAATAAAAGACTCATTGAAGAAAAGTTTTTCAATGAAAGACTTAGGCGAAGCGGCATATGTATTGGGCATCAGAATCTATAGAGATAGATCAAAACGCCTGATAGCGCTTAGCCAAAGCACGTACATTGACAAGGTGTTGAAAAGGTTCAACATGGAGAACTCCAAGAAAGGCCTACTCCCCATGTCACCTGGCACAGTGCTTTGCAAAAATCAGAGTCCTCGGACTCTGGATGAGCGAGTACAAATGAATGATGTTCCATATGCCTCGGCAGTTGGTTCTATTATGTATGCCATGCTATGTACAAGACCAGATGTTTCCTATGCGCTAAGTGTTAGCAGCCGGTACCAAAGTGATCCAGGGTTGGAACACTGGGCCGCAGTCAAGGGTATTCTTAAGTACCTCAGAAGGACCAAGGATTTACTCCTTGTGTACGGAGGTGATGAAGAGCTCATTGTAAGTGGTTACACTGATGCAGGCTTCATGACTGACCCAGATGACTTCAAATCTCAATCAGGCTATGTTTTCATATTGAACGGCGGCGCAGTTGATTGGAAAAGTTCCAAACAAAAGACTGTGGCGGATTCTACGACGGAGGCGGAGTATGTTGCCGCCTCAGAAGCCTCCAAGGAGGCGGTATGGATCAAGCAATTTCTTGAAGACCTTGGTGTGGTTCCAAGTGCTCTGGACCCGGTGGAAATCTATTGTGATAATAGTGGCGTCGTGGCTCAGGCAAGGGAGCCAAGTTCGCACCATAAGACAAGACATATTCAATGCAAATATAAACTCATTCGACATCATGTCGAAGAGGGTTTAGTGAAAGTACGCAAAGTTCACACGGATCTGAACGTGTCAGACCCAATGACAAAGCCTCTACCCCGAGCAAAGCATGAGCAACACCGGATAGCCATTGGTGTTAGGGAAGCCATGTAACTGGATTATGACTCTAGTGCAAGTGGGAGTCTGTAGGAGATATGCCCTAGAGGCAGTAATAACAGTTATTTTGTATCTCCAAAGTTTGTAATGAATGTTTAGCTTCCATGCTATAACTGCAATGATTCCCGAGTCTGCAATATCCACAAGGCTCGGAGGGAAACTCATGTGCACGTGTGGTATACTAAACAGTAAAATGTATTCCTAGTCTTGCCTCTAAGACTGGCTCATGTATTGCATGATGATCCTGTTTTCCTGATCATGGGCATGTCTATGCTGGCAATTCTGAGGGGGCGATGTTGGTAGAACACTTGTGTTGAATCGACCCAAATTGATGTTATGCTATGAGATTCTTTTCGTCACAAGTTTATGGTTAATAACACAGAGATAGTTAATGTTTGCATAATTCCTTAGACCATGAGAGTATCGAGTTCCTTCGTACTTGCTTTGTGAACTTTGGGGTTTGTTAAACGTCATCCGTAACTGGGTGGCTATTACGGCGGCTTACGGGTTCACGGAAAAGTATGGCAAGTAACGAGATAGCTCAAGATTGGGATTTGCTCCTCCGACGATGGAGAGATATTCTCGGGCCCTCTCACTGTTACGGTATCCATAATCGTCTGGCCAGACACCTTGTGATTTGATCACTGGGATGCCGGAACACGGAAACGAGAAAAGAGAACAGAACCAGTAACGAGGTAACTTGCATGGTGGACAAATTGTTCGTCCACGGGGATGCAATAAATCTCACCTCGGGTGTTTGTGACATATCGTGAAGCAGTAGGAATAGCTCACTACAACTGGAGGTTCACTCGAATATTCATTCGTGTGGGTATAGGGGTCAAAATGGGTGTCCACGGCTCCGATGTTGATCATTGATCGGAAGGGGTTCCGGGTCATGTCTATACTTCACCGAACCTATAGGGTCACACGCTTAAGGGTCATCTATCTGCTGAATACTAGACAGGGAGTATGAGAGAAAATCACCGAAAAAGTTTCGGACACCGAAAAGGTTTCGGACAGCGGAATCATACCGCAGAGAGAGGTCATCGGATAAGTTTTGATGGTACCGAAAAGTTGTTTCGGGATATACCATTAAGTCAGATTGGTTTCGGCAAATGCCTGATAATTCTTGGAGGGTGCCAAAATCATTCTGGAAGATTTTTGGAATTTTCTGAGATAAAAACCGGAAATGTTCCGGAGCTGCCGGAGCCACTTCAGATGCGTTTCCCAGATGAAAATCACTAAAACCGGAATTGTTTCGGAACGCGTTGAAAATTATTATGGTGGGTACTGGAAATGTTCTAAGCCCACATAAATATTTTCAGTTCGAACGGACGCTGAAAAATGTCGTCGTGAATAGTGAAAGTGCTTTTTGGGATATTTTATGGTGAGTCACCTTTTGGGATATTTCCAAAAGGCTTCTAGAAGGGCTTGGGGGCCAAGCATGCTCCTCATGGGGGCCCCCCAAGGGGGTTGGCCGGCCACATGTGTGGGGCTCCATGGAGCTCCACTTCCTCCCCATTATGCCCTTCATGTGTGACATTTGCATGGGCATTTTGGGTTTTTGTGAGCCATCCCTACCCCTTGGCTTTCCTATAAATAGAGGAGGAGTGGGCAGCCCAAAGCTCATCCCTTGCTCTCATACACATGCCATGCATTATCTGGCTTCTTCTCTCCCTCCCACGAAAAGAGTTTCGTAGAGCCGTAAGGCTGTCTGGGTTCCGGCAGGATCTAGTTCTGGACGGCGAAGCCCTGCCGGATAGCTGACACCGTATTTGTGCAACCCCGTAGAGAGATTGTAGTTTCGATCTTTTGCCCGAGGGGCTGTTCGAGTGTCCTCCCGAAGGGCTGTCCGAGTCTCCGTCCGAGTTTCGAGGGTCCTCCCGAAGGGCTGTCCGCGACATTGTCCGGGGGACTGTCCGACCGCCTCCCGAAGGGCTGTCCGGAGAGGGAGTACATCCTCGCGGTTGGGAGGTTGTAAATCCTAACTGCGGGGATCTGCACCAACGATCTACACCGACTCTTCTTCCGCTGCGCTTCGAGTCGGTACGGATCAGATCTAACCTTGTATGCAGTCTCCATAGTGGTCCTGGGCGTGCTCGCTATACCGAAAATTTTCGTTTTCTGTCGCGTTCCCCTACACCCTAGTGCCGGATCTGTCCAATGCGCGGCATCAACGGCGGCAATCGGAGGAGATGGAAGCAGGGGCGAGGGAGACAGGGCCGTACCTCGCGGGACGTGGATCCGGCCAGGCGAGGAGAAGGGGGAGGGAGCTCGGGCGCCGGCGCCGTGTGACAGCCGCTGCACAGAACGGGCCTCGGACCGACCCCGTGCCGGCGGGGGCCAATGCGCGCCGCCGCCGGCGACGCGTGCACCTGCACAGGACGCCGCGGCTTGTCGAGGACGGCGCGGGCGAAGAGGACGCGCGCGGTGAGGTTGTGGCCGTGCGTCTGCGGCAGCAGCTTGTCGATGGTGGTGAAGACGGGCTTGCGCAGCTGCACGGCGGGCTTCGGTGCGGCGGTGGTGAAGGCGGCGGGGGCGTCGGAGAAGGCCGCGGCTGTCGAAGATCTGGCGGGCCTTCACAGACTGGATCGTCGCCGCCATGGCCGGAGCTGGTCTCGCGCCCTGTTGCTTAGAGAGGAAGCCGAGCTCGAATCAAATCGGAGCGGAGGAGGGAGAGGAGTGGTGTGCGTCGGCGAGCGCGGGGCACGGGGCGGCGAAGCAAGAGGCGAGGTTGGAGAGGTGGTACTGGAGGAAGGAGGAGGCGGAGGGAAGAGGTGGGTGGCGGAGGCGAGGGGGAGGTGGGCGGCGGAAGGAAGGCGAGGACGGGGCGGCGGCGGAGGGATCTGGATCGGGGAGAGGAGTGGGGGCTAGGGTTCACGCGCGTGTGTGAGAGAGAGGATGCACTGGGTTGGATCGACGGATGGATTGATGTATGGATGGACGGATGTTTGCCACGTCATCGATCCATGTCACAACGGATTCCACCAATCAGAATTCAGCCTATGTTTCTCTTATATAGTTTTTATCCTCTTATTTAGGGCAAACATTCAACATATTAACCACTTATAGTTTGTTAAAATGAAATAATATTGTGCACATGTGTGTATCTTGTGATGACAAACAATGTTGATCTGGGGTGTTTTCATTTTCATTGCACAAAAAAGCCGTTTTCTATTTTTCGGGTGCCCGAAATGAGTTTTTTTGTGAAGGACCTAGCATATATTTGTTGCAAAATTGTACCAAATCAATTTTCTAAAATACTAGGACATATTTCGTGCACAATTGACTAAATGGTAGGGTGTCAAAACTCTTGATCCACCTCTTCTGAAAAAGACAAATTTCCGCAGATTCAGTTGGAAGCAGGTCAAATTTGAACTGCAGCTGCCTCATAGCTTGCTCTGTATTTTTTCCGAAAATTATTTCTTGGTACATAAGTATCTATTTAATCATAGAAACACCAAAAAAATTGCAAGATTCAACCACTAGCTAGGAACGGTCATTCCCGCCGTTTTGACCGCATTTTGAAACGGGCATAAAAAATTTAAAAAAAAATCAAAAAATTGGAAAACCTTCGCATAATGTCATTGTATGTGACCAAGTTTCCAGGAAAAATAATAAAATTGTAATACGGAAATTATTTTAAAAAAGTGTTCTCAGAAATGAGCTATCATTTGTGAAGATTCATGGCTTTCAAGCCAAATGATCAATCCTATGGCCACATTCATGGCATAGTTTGTTCAAATGATCTCATATTGTGCACAAGGGTGCATCTTGGAATGACAAACAATGTTGCCTAAGGAAGTTATCATTTTCTTTGCACGGAAAATTCATTTTCCATTTTTCGAGTACCCAAAAAGAGGTTTTTTTGTGAAGGACCTACCATATATTTGTTGCAAAATTGGACCTAATCAAATTTCTAAAATACTAGGACATATTTAATGCACAATTGTCCAAGTGGTTGGGTGTAAAAAGTTTTGATCCACCTCTCGTGAAAAAGACAAATTTCCGCCGATTCAGAAGGAAGCGGGTAAAATTTCAACTGCAGCTGCCTCGTAGTTTGCTCATTATTTTTTCCAAAAATCATTTCTAGGTACATTAGTATCTATTTAATCAGAGAAACACCAAAAAAATTCCAAGATTCAACCACTAGCTAGGAACGGTCATTCCCGCCGTTTTGACCGCATTTTGAAACGGGCATAAAAAATTCAAAAGAAATCAAAAAATTGGAAAACCTTCAGATTGTGTCATCATATGTGACCAAAATTCCAGAAAAAATAATAAACTTGTAATACGGAAATTATTTTAAAAAAGTGTTCTAAAAAATGAGCTATCATGCGTGAAGATTCATGGCTTTCAAGCCAAATGATCAATCTTATGGCCACATTCATGGCATAGTTTGTTCAAATGATCTCATATTGTGCACAAGGGTGCATCTTGGAATTCCAAACAATGTTGCCTAAGGGAGTTTTCATTTTCTTTGCCCGAAAAATTCATTTTCCATTTTCTGAGCGCGTGAAATGAGTTTTTTTTGTGAAGGACCTACCATATATTTGTTGCAAAATTGGACCAAATAAATTTTCTAAAATACTAGGCCATATTTAATTCACAATTGACAAAATGGTTGGGTGTCAAAAGTTTTGATCCACCTCTAGTGAAAAAGACAAATTCCCGCCGATTCAGTAGGAAGCGGGTCAAATTTGAACTGCAGCTGCCTCATAGTTTGCTATTTATTTTTTCCAAAAATCATTTCTAGTTACATAAGTACCTATTTAATCATAAATACATGGTTTGGTGGCGATACGTCGAGGTTTGGACGGTGGCCGAGGGCCCCAACTCTAGAGCGCTTAAACTCGCATGCCCGCCACGTGGTCACCGCGTGACTGTGGCGTTGCCATGTGTTCTGGGCGGCCTAGGCATGTCTAGTGCGTTGGGCACTCCCCAGGTAGGTGCTAGGAAGAAAATCACAACATAAGATTCTCACAAGGAGACCGATCGATGCTCAAACATGAATAAGCAGCCAAGTGTTTGATTAGCGGTACGGGAAATGCACATGGCTAATGGGCGTGAGTTTTGGCTAAGGATGATCAGTTACTAAGAAGACCGGCTTCACAAATTTTCAGCTCAAAAGGAGGAGCCTAGGTGGTACTTGCTTTGCAAAGTACCACACTGGACATAAATACAAATGTTGAAGATGGGCTCAAAATAATGAATGGATTGAGGTGGCATTTGGTGGAGGATGGTTATTTGGGCATAGGAAAGCACTGTAGAAAATGGATACCATTTGGACATGCCAAAGTGGTACTTCCTTCACAAAGTGTTTTTCTGAACATAATAGGAAAATGAATATTTTTGAATTATTTTTGAACTAGGCAAGGAAGGTTTTTTTACATATTTGACGAAGATATGACCCAAAGAATTTATGAGATTTTTTTTGGGAATTTTGGGAATGATAGAAATATAGGTTGCTTCACAACCTAGGGCAAAAACCGCCACATGGACATGACACATAGGCAAAACTGGTGAGGTGGCGCCTAGTCATAGCAACCCACCACAATTTACAAGGTTATGACCATCTATATTGGCCATGATCAGCTAGAAATAAGGCAGCGAACCAGTGCTATCTGCTTTATGACCATTTCGTGTAAGGAAATTACGACCTTTCTGACCAAAATGGTCGTTATAGTTTAGGGTTTGGAGCCCCCCGAACAGCTTTTGACCAATTGGTCTGAAATGGTCATAGATCTATGACCAATTCTTCCAGGGTCACTGATAGAGGGTCACTAGTTAACATATTTCTTGTAGTGGTACCGCAAAACGGAGGAAACAGACTTGTGTTGGAGCGCTACGGTCGAAACGGGGGTCCTTTTTATCGGGAGGGGTGTGGCGTACCGCAAAACAGGACTCCACGGGATACTATTCATCTCCACCATCGACCTCCTCCAGTCTCCACGGGCTACTGTTCGACCTCCTCCAGCCTCCACCTGCGACTGTTCATCCACTGGCTCCTGGTCATCCAACCTCCACCGCGCGGTATTCCACCCGCTACTGTTCAACCAACCCTCTCAACGGACTACCGTTCATCCAGCCATCCACCGTCTACTGTTCAACCAGCCCTCCACGGGGTCGTCCTGTTCATCCAGGCCTCCACGGGGTCCTGTTCATCCAGCCCCAACCGGCTCGATCGGGGTCCTGTTCATCCAGAGGCAACACCATGGGGTCCTGTTCATCCACCCCCACCGGGAACTGTTCATCCAACCCCCCCCAGCAACGCTCACTGTTCATCCAAAGGCATCATCGATCGGCTTCAGTTAGCAGCAGTAGCGAAGGAATCGCTCGGGTTCAGTAACGCGTAGCCTGCAGTGCAATCGCTCGGGTTCAGTTAGGCGACGCCTCGCTCGGGTTCAGTTAGAGCCCAACGCCTCGCACCCACGTGCGTACGGTATGAGTGAAACGCGCATCGCTCGGCCCCAACCACCCACCGTAACCGGGAACTCCCCGATATTTTCCTCGCCCTCGCTTCTACCACGGTTTTTCCGTCATGGACGGCCCAAAGAATGTCATGCAGCTGCGTCTCCGCCCCGCCCAGGATGAAAAGCCCATTTTCTGTCATGATTTTTTGTCATAGAAGTAGGAGCCCACCACATCTACGATGATACCGGGTTTTGTCACAATTATTGTCATAGAAGTGTCATAAGTATGACAGAATTTTTTTCGTTCGGCCGAAAATGTCACGGATGTGTCTTTTTTTATAGTGTCTATACATCATGCTCCTCATGCTGCAGCTTAGCTAACCTTGGCGGCTTAGCCTTGCGCAACCTCTCCTTGTGTACCACCAACTCCACATCAGACTTTATTTGATCATCCTTCATAGGCTTCAAAGTCTGCTGTTTGCCATCATGCACAAAAGAATATGTATTTGCTCTCCCAGCATGTGTAACATTGCGATCATACTGCCATGGACGTCCAAGTAATAACCCACACACCTCCAATGGCAACACATCACATTCTACCTCATCAACATAGTCACCAACTGTAAATGGCACACGCACTTTAGGAGTAACCTTCAGCATACCGCAACTATTCAACCACTCAAGATGCTTAGGTTTAGGAATACGCCATGTGGACAACCACAATGATGCCACCACTGCCTTGCTTATGCCATTAGTACATCTACCACCATCAATCATCAACTTGCATGCTTTGTCTTTAATCATACACTGAGTCTGAAATAAACTCCACTGCTGACCCTTGTAAACTGTTTTGCAAGCTTCATCATGAACCCTCTTGAGTTGCATATTCAGCCCATTCAATGGTTCAACATCGTCCACCAAAATCATGTCAACATCAGTCTTGTCCTCTTAGAACCAGTATGTGTCGTTGCTGCCTCGTTGACATCATTTATCTGAACCACAGATGTGTCCTTAGAAATTACCTTCGTGGAAGACAGAACACTGTGCGCCGGAAAAATTGTAATGGGCTTTTTTAATTCCATCTGCATCTCTTTAATAATCTTTTGTATGTCAGCTATCTCAGTCCGAGCACGATCCTTAGACTTCTCATCTAGCTGAGAAAACCATGTAGAAGGCATCTTCCAAATTTGCGAAGAGAAAATAAAATCACTATTTTTCTTTGTTAAATTAGACTCACGTGCAAGGAAACGAACGTGAGTTGGTAGAGAATTGCCGATCTAATATACTCGTACGTGTGTTCAACTAACCAATTTGATCCAAATGCCAAACAGCTGCATCTCTCCTTGCCGACTTCTCTGGATCTCGTTCTTTTTTTCCACGCAAAAATCTGACCCAAACTCAGACAGAAGTCACGTAACACGTCCTCTCTTTTTTCTGCCACGCAAATTTCCACCAAAGGTCGATCGACTGATCGGAAGCAAACTTAATATTTTCTTTTGTTTTTCTCTGGTCCACCATGGGGGGAAACAGATCGATCGGATCTCCTTCTATCGATCTGCACAACAACGAGCCGTCGGACGAGGAAAAACAAATCCCGATCTACTGCAGATTGCCTCGCCACCAACAATTTAGGGGGTGTTTGGTTTAGAAGTCCTAGGACTTTTTCTAGTCCCAGGGACTAATCAAAAATGACTCTCTAATAGAGTCTTTTTCTAGTCTCTGTACAAAAAGTTTCCCCCGTTTGGTTCCTAGGGACTTTTTAGGGACTTTTTCTAGTCTCTGGGACTAAAAAGTCCCTGAACCAAACACCCCCTTAGTCGTCACCACCTCCTCGTCCAACAGATCGGTGATCAGCTAGTAGAACCACAAATCTTGAGCAGGACCAGCAGATCAATCTCAGTAGTAGATACTCGCGGTGATAAACCCAGTAATCTGATACCGCATGATACGAGGATCCAACCCAATGATACATATCACAGGGAAGATCCTCTTGGAGTTTTGCCCGATCTTTCACAGCGAGTCAATCGATAAGAATCCTTCCAATAACGCCGATGAACGTCACCTGAAGAAGAGGAACGAATCCAGCAAGCAATGAGGAGATAATCTACACGCCTCAAACCTGAGCCTGATAATCCTTGATGAACACAATAACCCTCGTAGCAATCTTTATTACAAACCGATAAACGGCATCGCCGTCCGCGGAGGGATGCTTCACCAAGAACACACACACGATCATTTTTAGACTAAAATTCTCAACTGCTAAACCTAATGCGCCCCAGCTCCTTATATGGAGGGGTGAGGCGCCCAGCCTAATGGGCCTCGACCTGACTTGGTTAGACAGGCCCAAAACGAAGCCAAAACTTACAATTATTAAAAATCTAATTATTAAAAAATAATAACGACACGCCTAGCTTGGTCGAGTCCTGAAATTGGGCTTCACCTCCTCCGCCGTGCCCGTATCACCATCTAAGATAGCTAATGAGTAGATCACATCTGGTTTTGAGAACCTTCTCGAAGGTTCTAGCCCTGGTTTCTACCGGTTTTAGGAACATTCTAGCAAGTTCCTGAACCCTTTTTGACTAATTTTCAGGTTTCTTTTTATTTATTTTTTCATTTTCATTTTTTATTTTTCCTTTTCTGTTTCTACTTTTTGTTTTCCTTTTCTTTACGATTTTGTTCAAAATTTCACAACTTTTCAAATTTTGCTCAGGATTTCAAAAAAAGTTTCCATTTTTAAAATTGTTCGTGAATTTTGATTCTTTTCACAAATTTTAGAAAATTGTTCATGTCTTCAAATTTTGTTCGGGAGTTTAAAAAATGTTCCTTGTTTCATATTTTTCAATTGTTGTCTGCTAGCACTTCAAATAATGTTCGTGTTTCAAAATTTGCTCGGGAGTTTTAAAAATGTTCCCAAAATTTAAAAAATTATTGTGTTTTCAAATTTTTTTAAAATGGTCCTATGTTTCAAACATGTTTGTGTATCCAAAATTGTTTTGGAATTTAAAAAATATTCCAGTTCTCGGAAAAATGTTCACATTTTCAATTTTTTGGGGGAGTTTAAAAAATGTTCCTTATTCCTAAAATTGTTTGCATTTTTTGAAATGTTTGAGTTTTTTTCAAATTTTATTCACAATTTTTCAAAGTGTTTGTTGTTCATAAAACATTCACTTTTTTCTTCAGAAAATTGTTTTGCATTCAACATTTTAAAAAACGTTTGGATCTGCGCTTGGTCTGGCCCTAAGTTTATGCGCCGTGTAATACACAAGGTAGCTTGCTAACTCAACTGGCTAGCTGCACTATGTCGAAGCACCCGCTCGTAAACAAGTAGATCTACGTCTTTCTCACAAACTGTACATATGTCTATGTGTGGTATGTTTTAATGACACTCCTTAATCTCATTCATCCCTTTTAATCCCCCTCTTACTGTTCACGCGGGAGCATGTGCTCCCGGGAGCCAAAACGCCTCCCAATCATCTTCTTAATTGAACAACTTTGTTGCATTTCTTGTTTTTTTGTCTATGGTTCAAGGGGGGTTTAGTTCCGGCGAACACTCTGCTTCCTTCTCTGTGTCCCTGCCATGTTCGCCCCATTTTTGTTTCTAGTAATATTCATTTCTGTAAAAAAATCAGGGTTTCTGTATTCATTTTTGCTCTGTTTTCGCTCAGTGGGAGCACTCAGTCACATCCGTTTCCGCTCTGTTTTCAGCCCCGCTCCCGAGTTAGCAAGTTTTCTTTATATTTCATATCATAATGTCAGATAATGAGTTAGCCAGGTCAACCCTCCGATCGGAAATAAGGGTTGTGGTTTTAGTTCAAATTTGATCTAAAACCACAAGACTTATTCCCGGTCATAGGGAGTAACAAACAGAGTCAGCCAAATGTATAGAGACAACATAACACCAACACAAGCCATCCTAATCTACACAACCAATAAGGCAACACAAATGGACGCTCTCAGAAGGCCGGTAATGGCGGGCCCCAGTCACAAGTATCCTCTATTATTAAATAGTTGCAACTCAGTACCTATTTTTCTTTTTCTCTTCATGCAACTAGCCACACCATCAAGTAACGCATGTGGTCATAATTTACCATTTTTGCACTAATCTATTCATGCAACCATGCCATGCTATCTTTTTAAAATAATATTTTTTTATTAATTTGAGAAATAATACGTGGTTTTGATATTTTCAAAAATAATACACCGTCGTCTTAGGCGATGTCGATAGGATCCAGTCGGACACAGTGAAACTGACTGGTCCCACTCATACACGCGTTGGCAAATAAGTGGCTGAGCCACGTCACCACCGGGCAGTCAGGCATGCACGGCCTGAAGTTTCTTTTTTTTCTGGGAGGGTGATCATTCTAGTATAGATATAGTTTCTGCGCAGATGTAGTGTCTTTTATTTTTTATTCAGTTTTTCATTTTCTCAGTGTTGTTAGATGTTTGTCCTCTCTAATTTTTTCTCTGCACATGTTTTCAGGTTGTACCTAATGCTTTGTCTAGTGCATTTTTCAGGGTTTTGCTTATATTCCAGAAATTATTCAACAATTAAGTACTTCAGCATGTTTCATTCCTTTGCGCCATGCAGAAAGATCTGACAACCTACATACTAATTTTATTCCCTTTTGATTTTCTTTTTCCATGAGGCGAAATGACATGAACTAGAGGGGGAAATGATGGGAGATGAAAGAAACTTGGTAGTTTTGGGAGGAAGAAGTGATGCCAGAGGCGGACATGTAGGGTCACCAGATCCTTCTTTCTTCTTTTTCTTTCTTAATCTTTTGATGCCTTCATTTGGATCAGATCCAGGTTTCTCCAGGCGGCGCTGTTAGGGTAGAGGAGGTTTCGAAGGAGGAAGAAGGAGCCAGAAGGGAGGAAAGCTATGCGGGTTAACGGGTCTCGGGTCCAGAGAGTACAGAAAGAGAAGATCCAGAGAGTACAGAAGAAGGCCAAGAGGGTACAGAAGGAGGCAGCCCAGAATTTCTGGGTTGGGCTGGTGAGCTTAGGATTCGACTGACTCTTTTCGTAGGATCAGTCGGTCATCTATTCCCTCTGTTTATTTCTGTCGACTGACCATTCTTTGCAAATTCAATCGAGTGGCACATAGCCAGCCCCTTTTTTAGATGGCTTGAAAGAAGTTACCACTGCTAATAGGTGTACTCTTTGTTTTGTTTTATCAGTTTCGCTAAAACTCGTTCAGCTGAGTTTTTTTTTTTGAGTCAATTACATCGGTGATGTTAGAACTTGGCGCAGATGATCACTTTGATGCTAGAACTTGTGCCATAGATGGAACTGGTGCAATAACTTGACTCAGACATGCAAATACGATGCAAATCAAGTTCGGATACAAAATCTACGCCGACTTGGCATGCCATGGAGCCCGGTGTCAGCGACTAGAAGGCTGAGAGGAGCGCATGTGGCCTATTTTTTGCGAAAGCCCCCTTGATTTCATAAAAAACATGTCTACCTGTCAGTTGGCTTTTTATTTTTCAGCTCTATGACACATGGGTCCCACCTGCAGTACAGGAAAATCAAACTGAAAAAATGGCCTCCAACTCTCAAACACACGAGCAAGAATGAATGCGGCCATGACCACTACACCACTAGTGTTCCTTAGATCTATATATAGAGTCGCGCTATTCGTCATCCTGGGTGAGGAATAGTTATTCTTCACCCCCTCTTTTTTTTGACATCAATGCACCGTATTTTTACATTTTGTAAATTTTTGTGTTATTTCACACATAAAAAAGAGAACGTAAGAAACTATGTACTCGCCGTAAAAAATATTTTATGTTATGTAAAATTATGAATGTAAAAACATAGTGTAAAACATACATAAAGTGTGATTTTTCTGGTCTTATAACCTATATTTTTGTTTTTTATAATAAATTTTACATACTGAATCAATATGCATGTAACTATTTATATTCTCAACGTAATTTATTTGGGAAGCGATCGTAAGATAACTCGGGTGAAGAATAACTTATTCTGCACCCTGGGTGATGAATCGTAACACGCAATAGTTATTTTAAGATATTTGTAAAAGTAAGTAATCCTCAAAAAATGTAAAAGTAGGTAATAAATATAACGTTTAAATATTAGTGCGTTATAAATATTATAATTTTTGTGGGAATATAAATATTATACATAAAGATGATTAGTAAATAATTTTTTTAAATATACAATCATGTATTATATAAAAACATTTAGTAAATACGGAATTTCAAAAAGTTCATTAAATAATCATGTTTAATGAATACAATACAATTATACACGTGCAACTTATATTTAAATTTACAAAATGATGAATATAAACATTTAGGAAATATTCACTTGTGTATAATTTTCACTCGTGACTTATATTGATAAAATCTTATATTTACTAATTGGATGCATCATACGAGCTTCCACGTTAATCCACATTATTAAAAATATCTTGACCTTCTGGTCTATGTAATTGATCTATCCTAGCCCTACTATTAACGTTACAGTTCTTGGGAAAACAAAAGACCCAAACTGGCCCAATCTACACGTAAACCTGTCCCAACAAGGTCCATCTCAAAAAATAAAAAAACACTTGACCCAACCACGTCAAGCTTAAAAGAAAAAAAAACCTGACCCAAACACGTTAGTCCCACACACATGGATTTTAAGGAGTTCAGATCTGATCTTTGTTGTGTTCAATCAAAAAGAAGATTTCATCTCTTTTTTGAGGAAAAAAAGATCTGAACTCCCACGTTCTATAACCTAGCCATCACCCTTCCTCTTCTAATCACGTCCTCTAACGTAGCCAGCATCCAACTTCTTGATCTTGGCGGAGGCCAGTCGTCGGTACTCAGGTACGTCTATTATCTAGTACTTTGCCATGACCCTTAGTGCCTCTTTTGGAAGAAAATCTTCTTCTGCCGCTGCCTGCAGTGTACGTGGTCGCATTAGGATATATTTCTTAATGCCGCCATTGGTGACAAGGGTTCCAATCCGCAACCATCAAGTCATTTACCTGAATAGTTGCAGTTAAAGCAACGCACAGATGCCATGCTGGCGCCGTTGTCGGCGAGATGTTGTGTGTTTCATCGAACATTCTATGCATCTGCTCATCAGCAAATTACAACAGTAAGAATCCAACTTTAAAAATTCTCAGCACATGTCACTTTGACTTGCAAGCCCGCAGCAGCCACAGCTGGCCACCCACGGCTGTATATGACGGCAACATCGTCGACATGCATGGCCTTATCATCATCTTATCCTTTGTTGGCGAGGTATCAAATACACTGAATACTTTCGGCGAGGACTGCCGGCCGGTACTTTCGGCGGTGTATCAAACACACATACGTGGTGGATTGATACGGCAGAGACGCTCAAATACATCATCTTGCTTTGGAAGCAGGCCCCTAGATGCCTGGATCACTACGTCAGCACAGTCAGTTTGCAACCTTACTGTACATGACGCATGCACCATGCAGCGTTACAAGATGGATCGAGTCATGGAAGATTGTATTATTCACAGAGCAACAAAGCCTAGATCCATCTAATATCACGTTTGTCTAAAAAATCTAATATCACGTCATAGGTATATTTCTTTTGGCTACTTCATCTATTTCTCTGGATTTAAGCATAACCGTTTCAAACACTTTGTTAGCGTTAGCACTTGCAATGTAGAACAAGAGATTTTTTTTGCGGCAAGAACAAGAGATGCTTCTCTGTCAATGTGTAAGAAAAGGAATATCAGTCCAAATTGCTCTACTGTGAAAGTTACAATTTTGTATCATTTAAATTTTAATACGAATTTTGTTTAGATAAATACTGTATATTATCGTAAAAGAGTACACCAGGTTGTCGAGTACATGGTGGTGCCATAGCATCGTCCCACCAGTGAACCTTCTCATTAGCGTCACGTCTGCTATGGGGCTATTCTCCTTATGTTCCATCACCCCCTTAGCTTATATACTGTCATTGTGTGCTTTTGTAGCAAGGCTCTTTCCAAGCCTTCAAACTGACATTTCAGTAGTCCCACTTCTATACTTTGTAGGTTTTTGAGGTTATTATTTGCACCAGGTAACACTTGATAATAATTTTTGCCATTAGGCAATAATTAGCAGTGAGACGCATGACCTCATCAACGAGTGATTTATACTGTATCGGACTTCTAAACTTCAAGGCCAAATATAATGTTTCCAGAGGTGCTTTGTTCGGATGAATATAGTAAAAGTAAAGCATGTATTCCTACTGATATCTAGCAATTTAATTTTACATTGCTTATGGACCCTAAATTGAAAAATGGAATATTATTTGCGACTTCTTTTTATGCCAATAGTACTACTTAATTTACCAAGTATTCTTCATTCTCCAATATATCATGATTGGCTTATTCTCCAAATTATGTATGTACCATGCTCCTTAGATATAAATATGTTTACCATTGTTACAATTTAATCATCTAACGATGTTTCTAATGATATCCAATGACTATTTACCCATCGGATAGTACATTATAAGACATATGATATACTTACTTTCAGGTATACAAAATATGTTGAAAAGTCTAAATTCGATTTCTGCCTCATGCTGATGGCGTTGTCTCCAAGCATTTCCTAACGTCTCTTTTTAGAGCTACTAGAAACAAACATTTCCCATAGATTTTTTGAGTCATGTCCATGGAGACCTAATAAGTTTTCATGTTTTTTCACCATAATATATATTCTTCTCCCGTGTTCCAAGTTACTTTCCTGGCTTTTGTAGTGTGTTCCAATATATTTCCAGATGTTTACATTGTTACATGCAAACAGTCTTATAGTAAAGATTAATCCATGGGTTACACTACAGATAATTTTTTATATTACATACATGCACTACTAGGGAAAAGCCTAGCAGCAGCGTGAGTTTTAGGCCTATCAGTAGCGCGGGACGATGCGCTACTGATAAGGCGCTATAGCTAACGTATAGCAGTAGCGTATGTCGTCCCACGCTACTGCTATACATGGATAGCTGTAGCACCCTTCAGGGAAGAGCGCTGCTGATATTATCTGCAGCACTTTTTACCGGGAGGCGCTACTGGTAAGGCGGCGCTACTGCTAACTTTTTTCCCCTCGCTACTACTAGTTTTATTTTATTTTTTTGTATTTGAATAGGTTTTATACAATAATATTTAGCATATCATACACATACAAATGTAATCATAGCATATACGTACAACTAGTCTCATCAAATCATGTCATCATCATAATCATCATCCAACACAAAGTGGTCTCTCGTCATCATCTCGAAAATAGCGATACAAGTCTCGATTACTTGCAAATACATCGTCATCCATCTAAACGATGATATACGCGAGAAGAGCTATCACTTTGAGTGAGAGCGGAACTATGCAGTACATGAGTTCGTATCCCTCTCTCGCATTAGCGTGAACCTAAACTAACTACTACGTGTCGCTCGGAAACCGGAAACCGGTACACCTGGGCCTGACACTCCGGCCCCTCGTCGTATATATACTCCTGGCGTAGCACTTCTTCGCCATCGATGATCTATGCACCTACATCGTCACATGAGTCGATGATATGCAACATATATAGTTGAGCAACAGAAAGAGACAGACTTGGCAAAAATAGAAACAACATATCATAAGCATAAATAACAAAGTTCATCGTACCCAAAATGCCCTAACTAGAGTGATCTTCGCTAGTCGAGGAGGAGGACGGTTTAATTACATCACAAATAAAGTTTCGCCGTGCATAACTCAAAGTTTTGTCATACAGAAAGTATGGACTAAACGGCTTCATGTCGAGACGCTGAGAGGCTACCCATGTCCAGACGTCTTCCCGCGACATTTGTCCTTCTCCGTAGAACATCCCTGTTTTTCCGACGACCTCCTTCATAATGATTTGGGCAAGTTCGCGCTGGATGTTATAGAACTCAACTCGAAGTCGATGATCCTCGATATCTCCTATGTCCTTTGCCCATTGCAGAATATGGGCATCGCCGGATCTAGGTGACATGTGAAGGTTCTGGTGATCCCGTCTGTACTCCAGCATGTGGTGTAGGACATAGAATCCATCATTAAGAGAATCGCTCGGTTGCTGGATGCAGCAGAAGTCGGTCTTATGGCCGAAGGCGAGCCTGCCGCCCCTTCTCTTCTTGTCCTTGACCTCTCCAACCCGTGCTTGGTAGTAAAACATAGCACTGTCGAGAACATCCTTGATGTGGGTGTAATCCTTTTTGTGAATGTTCTTCGACGAGTCCAAGTAAAGAGCGTGGGAGTATCGGGGGTAGAGGATGAAGAGGACGGCGCGCCCGCCGCTGCGCAAAATAAGTACGCCTCAAATTAATTAGCCTCCACCGTGCAAATGAATGATTGAAATCGAAGGAAGGATAGCCGCGCGGATGACTTACACGGGATGATAAGGCACGAGAATCGCCTCCTTGTCCTTATTGGCGAGCATGAAACTGACGATGTATTCCCTCGCGTATTCATAGTGCTTTGCGCAGACTCCCAAGAAGCCCTCGTGCATGTAGTACAGGTCAGCGACACAGATATGAGGTATCTGCTCAACCCCGATGATGTAGTTCATGTGCAAGGCATAAAGGCGGACAAACGTAAAATCCAGCTTCTTCACGTGAAACATGTCGAATATATAATAGAATCGAAGGAAGAACTTATCCGCGGGGAAGCAGTCGACGTACGACATTTGCCGTGGAACGTTAACCACGTAGAGTGGGTATCCTGGATCTTTCGAGGCGATGAGGCCTTTCTCTATCCGCAGCACATCATCATGAAGTCTCCTTAGATCGCCGAATCTGGCCCCTAGCGCTCTTCAAGGTAGGATTGGTTGACCGGGGATATGCCATTTATCCGCATCGGGGATATCTATACGGTCCTGAAGCCGAGGCTGCTGAGGCGGCTGGATCATAGAATCAGCTTTTTTGCCTTCCCTCGCTCTCTTCCTAGACTTCTTTACTACCGGAAGGTCGTTCATAATACGTTCAGCCTCCGGAGACGGCAATTCAGCCACCGACTCATGGCGCTCAAAACATGAGTAGGCGTCAGTATAGACATACTGTTGAGTGCCATCGTCATCCTCATCCTCATCCATGGCGACGTCATCAGCGACTAATGGAGCCTCCTCCTTACCCCATCCGCTATCATCCAACCTGACACCCGACGCTAATTGGGTAGGTGGGGTGTTGATGTTCATACCTTGCTGAGGCTGTGTGCTCGTGGGTGTGTTCCCGACCGCCTCCAGACGAAGCAGACTCTTTGGCCACAACAAGACCCACCCATTGCAACAATCACCAAGCCGCTGCGGGGTCTCGTCGTCATCCCCCACTAGTATCAAAGGAGGCAAATTCTCGTGGCCCAGTCTGACACTGGCCACGGAAACCTTGAAGACGTTCAGGGGGATCGGCCGGCTGTGGAACAATGGTTCCTTCGTCTCCATTATCGTCTCCTTCCCCACGTCCACCTTCTGGTCGCCGATGGTGTACAATATGGTGCACGGGGTTTCGTCGGCCTGCAAAGAAAAGTCTGCGACGTGAGACATTCGAAAGGCAACGCAAACGGGAGATTATACATTTATTGAAGGGGGACGGTGTGACAGATACCGTGAGGGCGTCGAGCTCAGCCAAAGAAGAAGCACCGCCGAGCACGTCCGGTGCCGGAGCCGGTGCGGGAGCAGGTGCGGGAGCCGGTGCGGGAGCAGGTGTTGGTGCAACGCTAGTCGAGCTGCTCCCCAAGAAGTCAGCAAGGGGAAAGTCCTCTGCATTTTTTTTCTGGATTTTGCCTGGTCCAATTGAAAACGGCCGGAACCAAGGAAGTAGACATATCTACAACCACCTGTTTTGCAGCAGCTACCGCTGTTGCGACTGTCTGAGATGATTTCTCCTCAACCGCAATCTCAACCTTCTTGTCGATGTTTTCTTCAGTTAACCTCCGTCTTTCCTTTCTCTCCTCTGTGGTCTCATGGTAGTACTTCTTCCACGTGGCGCCGTCTCCGACACCGTGCACGCATCCATACGACGGTCGAGTCTCCACCGGGAGTCGTTTCAATATGTTCAACGCCCGGTTGAATGGAGTGTCACACTTGGGCCTCGCCAATGCCTCAGACGGCGAGTCTCTTTCGGCCGCAATCCTGTGCTGCTCTCTCTGCAAAAGGCACAAGTATCGTTTGCAAATATGACTAACGTGTGCAGTCGAATTGATCATAAACTAAAATTACCAGCAGTCTCATGAACTCCGTCGTGACCGCGTTTATCTCGTAAACCTTCTTCACTGGGTCCCAACGGTGCCAGGCCCTGAGGACGTCACGCTCCTGCGGGACGGTGAACTCGCCAAGGGGTCTGGGATGCCCAGACTCGCGGCTTCCGCGTCCTCCTTGGCCCATTTGGACCTCTTCCCGCCGTAACCACGGCTGCCGAGGTGGTGGCTCCCAATGTTCCTCTCTTGAAGCCCCTTCATGTACTTATACTTTTTTTGGCAGCTTCGGCCTCGCAAGCCGCCTTGAATATTTGAAACTGCTCTTGCGTGATTGTCGGATTATCCTTTACAATCTCGGAGTAGGGTTCCTTCTTGTCGATGATCCTTGCTTTCACCCTTGTTTCCCAGGCGGCCAACGCGTCGCTAAACTTGGTCATGGCGTGTTTGTTTATCTTCTTCATTGCCAGGTCCTTATCTGGATCTTCATAATCCTTTTCATTCCGGCCCGGGAACAAGAATATCTGGTGAAACTTCTTTAGGAGGGAGGGCCTCATATTATCTATCGTCTTTAGTTTCTCATCATTGATGGTGGCGGTTGTCCGTACGATGCAGCCTATTTGATTGCTGTAGCACGCGCGCGCTTCCTCGGGCGCTTTAAGCCTTTTTTATGTCATTCTAGACCTAATAAAATGAATAATGACATAAAAAAGGCCTATTGTTTTGCAGGAACGTTGACTCCTTCCCGGTGCGGCAAATCCTGGGCACTCGATATGTCCTAGTTTGTAGCACAAGTCATGCCGCAATTCACGGAAAATTTCGGCATGACCTTTGCTAAAAAGTGGACAAATCGAGAACCTGAAATTTGCCGGAACGGAAATGAATCAACATTCCCGCAAAACATAGGCCACTCGGCTTCATTCCTTGGAAACAACAAAGCCACTCGGGCATAATCGAACCACTTCAATGAAAAGATATAACATGACCACTTCAATGAAAAGATATAATCAACAATAAAAGTCTAGGAAGGGATCATCTTTAAAATAAAACTTTCCTAAATAACCTAGATAACTAACCTAATTAAACTAGTTAACCTGACTAGTTCTCTGTCAAAGCCCTAACTAAGTTTTTGCACTAACCTAGATAATTAACCTAATTAAACTAGTTAACCTAACTACTTCTCTGTCAAAGCCCTAACTAAATTTTTGCCCTAACCTAGATAATTAACCTAATTAAACTAGCTAACCTATGCATGAGAGAGAGAGGAGGGGTGGAGGCTTACAAAGGATGGCTCCGGTGGTGGCGAGGGAGGCAGGGGCGTCTCCGGTGACGGCGAGGGAGGCAGTTGTGGCGTGGGAGGATCCGGTGGCGTCGACGGCGGCTCCGGTGGCGTTGATGAGGCCGCGCGGCTCCGTGGCGTTGGGGGAGGCTCCGGTGGCGTCGACGGCGCACGGCTCTGGTGGCTCCGGGGGCGTCGACGTCGGCAGGAGACGCCGGCGAAGTGGGGCGACGGCGAATCGGGGAGACGGCGGCGGGGTGGGTCGAGGGATTTGGGGGAGAAGTGGTGGCCGGGGGAAACGGTTTTTTGGTTAAGTCAAAATTAGTGGTAGCGTGTTTCGCAAAACGCGTTGTAGCTAAGGTAGCTATAGCGGTTTTTACAAAACGCGCTACTGCTATAGCTATGTAATTTTCTCCCATTTTTTGATTTCCTTTTCTGTTTCTATAGCGGGGTCTAGAAAACGCGCTGCAGCTATGTTAGCTATAGCGCCTCTTACGAACACACGCTACAGCTATGCCTTTCTCCGTTTTTTCGCTTTTTCATTTATTTTGCTTTACATTTTTTTTTTTTCTCCTTTTTCTATTTCTTTCATTTTCATTTACTTTTCTATCTGTTTTCATTTTATTTTATTTCCTTTAGCAGTAGCGCTCTTCGCAGGAAACGCGCTACTACTTATGCCCTAGCGGTAGCGCGCTTCCTCAAAGCCCGCTACTGCTATGCGTAGCCTATCGTTCTACCAATGGGAATATTAGTAGTAGCGCTTTTACAGCTACACGCGCTACTGCTACGATTGTATCTGTAGCGCGGTTTTTTCTCAATCGCTACTGCTATCTAGCACTAGCGCCCTTTTTTGACCCGCGCTGTTGCTAAATTTCTGTGTATAAGGTTTTCCCTAGTAGTGATGTAAGATGTGAAGTGAAATATAAAATAAGAAAAAGACAATATGCCATCTAACTAGCCCGTGCGAATGCACGGGTTGACGGCTAGTATCTATAATTTACATAGTAGACACGATTGAGTATTCATATGAACATTTTAAAAATTTAAATTACGAATATTTTTGATTATACAAATGTTGAAAGATACATATGTTCGTATAATTATTGAAGCATTTGTAATTATACTGTTTATGTATATAATTCTATTATGCAACAAATAATTACATTTTAAATTACGAATATTAATGTTCTATTGTTTAAATTATACAAACATTTTTATAATTCATAAATATGTTCGTATAAGTATTGAAGCATTTGAAAACTAATTTATTTGTTTTAGATTTATATAATGTTTATACATCGAAAATATTTGACAGTTATTTTATTACTGAGGTTATAATTTTTACATACCTTTTACAAATATCCAAAAGAAACAAGCAGGTCCAAATGGGCCACACAAACTGCAGCCAATTTTCGCTCCAAGGGCTCCTATTACATTATGCGTAGTATCTAGGACCGAATTTGTGATAGCCATAGGGTGCTTGCTCAATACCCGGAGCACTCGTTTTTTGTTTTGTTTTTTCAGAAAAATTGAAATGCCACTTCTCCAACATCGAGAGGGTTTTCACAAAAAAACAGGCCATACTCCCCCTCTGTGTCTTCCAATCGCCGGCAGCGGGCTCCACACCACGCTGGCACGCCTAGTCAGGGGCTTGGGCATACACAAACGTGATTTACACCGTATTTGCCTATCCAAGTCAACTTCTTATTGCGCCTGTTCAATGTATGCCACAAGTTTTAGAATTAAAGTGATCGTTTGTGCCAAGTTCGAACACCATCGATGCCATCAGATCTAATCACGCTATGATTCGTGTTTTGTCGATGTGGTGAGCTTTGTAGCGACATGGCGCAGACCGTGTGTTGTTGGGCTAGCGGCACATTTAGACATCAGCTCGGCTCATTCCCGCAACCCATGGCGTGGCGTGGCGTGGCGGGCGGCGGCGAAGCGCGCGTGAATGTCCCTCTTGTTCTCATGCTTATACATGTGGGGAAACAACCTCCCTTATAATCCAACTCCTATCAAACTAGCAATGTGAGACTAAACTTTGATTCCACCTCTTGCCTTGCACGAATGGGCTGAGTCGGCCTCTAGCATTTATTAGGAATTTCTGAAATTGCTATTGGACTAGCCCAAAAATAGATTAAATTCCAGCAAACAGATCAGCGATCAAAGACCGGCATAGTAATTCTTTTGTCCAACTGAATTTGGTGTACCCTAGAAAAACCGAATTTGCTGCAGGATCGATACATTAGAAAATACTTGCTCGACAAGAGCATTTCAAACACTTCATGACTTTGGGTAGGGCAGTTGGTGACCATGGTTTTTGGCAAGCATCATACACACCCACTCATTATGCACACTTGAGATATGGTTAGCGACACATTGGTGGTATCCACAGTACAGTCGTGCATTACCGTTCGCTCGTCCGACACCTTCTAGAAAAAAACCATAGTTTGTTCCCAGACATGAAAATCGTTGATCCCCAGTTTCAGTTATTAATATCAAATTCCAATTTATATTCTTATACACAATAATCAAGATAATTAGGATGAAAATACACTTTCATGTACCATCCCCAAGGCAACCTATTGAGTACAAGACACATCTAGATTGATCAATGAAATCAACAAAGTTAATTAAACAGGCACAACGTGTATGCCGTCGTCTGCGTTGACCGTTGTAGCTTCATCATCCAGAGTCTGACCTTCTTCTGTCTCTCCAGTAATCTCCTCAAGAGATTTACCCATGGTTTCCGGCAATAGAAGAGTGAACATAATGCCAACTAGATTGCAACCAACAAGGACAAACAGCAAGGTCCTGAATTGGTTCCTCAACAAGTGGAAGGCAAACACGCCGACGACGGCGCCGATCTTCCCGACCGCACCTGATATACCATGGCATGTGGAGCGCAACCGTGCCGGGAAGAGTTCTGCTGGAAGGATGAAAGTCGTAGTGTTTGGCCCAAAGTTGGCGAAGAAAAAGGTGAAGCCATACAGGACGGCGAATCCATATTTGTTTCTGTTGCATTCTAGCCATTTAGGATAAGGGATGGCAAGGCAAAGTTGAAAGACCGTCATCATGGTGAAGCCGAGCAATTGGATTTTCACGCGTCCTATGCGGTCAATGAAGGCCACCGCGAAGAAGTACCCTGGCAATGTACATGCCGCTGCGATGGCCGTGTGCACTCCAGTGATGCGTATCGTTCGCTTGAACGGATTGTCGGATTTATGATATCCTGGCGCCACAGGTGGGCTAGCCATTTGACAATATACCTTAAGAAGGTCATCGTCAATGTCAAGCAGCCTGACTTTAGTAAAGATGTCCTTCATAAACATGTTGAGGGAGTAGAAGGTGACGTCAAGGACGAACCAGCAGACGGCGGTGCTAAGGAGGTGGAGCCCGTGACGGCGGAGGAACTCTGAGGAGAAGAGGCCATATTGGTCCTGGCTGGCGAGCTCGTTGACGCCGTCATCTTCAGGAACGATGGGCATGTGGAGGACGGCAGACATGTCTGATGCGGCCATCTTTGCATCCTTGGCTATGAGGGCGGTGTACCGTGCCGTCTCTGGCATCTTCATGCGCCAGTAGTAGGTGAGGAGTGCAGGAATGGCACCAAACATGAGAACAATGCGCCAGACATAATCAATTTTGTCCTGCGATGAGTTCACGAAGGCTGCTGATGTGATCGTGCCAACTAGCCCCGCAGCAACGTTTCCGAAACCCTGGAATTAGTTGGAAATAAAGTTTGGTGAATGTAGAACTCATATACACGTATGTAAGTCAGGTCAGACAGGGAGGCCATAATCCTCTTCCTTTATACATCTAAACATATACTAGATTCTTACTTGCATGGCGAAAACGGCGGCCATGAAGGCACCGCGGGTCCTCTTGCTAGCATACTCAGACATGATGGTGGCCGACAGCGGGTAGTCGCCGCCGATACTGAAGCCTAGCCAGAAGCGGAAGAAGCAGAGTGTGGTCACGACGCTTTTGTTAGTGCTCTTGCCGAAGGTGAAGCCGGAGGCGAGGGAGCAGAAGATCATGAGGAGCAGAGTGACGCCATATATGCGCTTCCGGCCCATCTTGTCGCCGAGCCAGCCGAAGACGAGCTGCCCAGGCACAGTGCCGCAGAGGGAGACGGCGTTGATGAGGACGGGGAGGTAGTCTCCTCTCTGGCCATCTGGGTAGTACCTGTGGTCGATGAGGTCGGCGACAAGGGAGATGGTGAAGAGGTCGTAGGCGTCGGTGAAGAAGCCCATGCCGGCGATCACGATCGCCATGAAGTGGTACAGCTGCGTCCTCGCCACGTCCAGTGCCTGCAGCACCCTCAGCTGCTGGTTGCGAGCCATGGTTCCTTGCTACTCTCCTGCCGTTCGGTGTTGTTGCAGTGATATTCTTCCCGGTAGATATCTACTCCTATATATATATATATATGACATGGTACGTTGCTATCACGCAGTTAAGGTTTAGTTCAATTATTAGTGTTCTGGTGCTACTAATAATTAGTTTGTTTTCCTAAGAGAGTTCATGGTCTTACTACTTAGTTTATTTTCCTAAGACAGTTCATGGTTGTCTCCTAAGGGACATATGTTGCCCTGCATGCGTTGCCAAGATGTTAGAATATGATTGTGCACCAAGACACTAGCATAAGGTTAACTGCAAAGATCCGAGACCATGTTGGATGTGTAGCTGCATCGTCCAGATGGCCACAAGGTTTAGAGGAATAAATATTTGAGAAACGGCCGAAATCTCCATGCGCTATCTGATGCAAACTCATGAAACTAAAAATCTAAAAGAACTCATGGAACTGAAAGACTAATGGTGAATGTATTCTTGACATTGTGGAAAAAAATATGTCACTGGAATACTATTTAACCTGTGGATCTAGTGAAAATTACGTACTTGATCTTTATTTAACCTGTGGAATACTATTTAACCTGTGGAGTATGTGAGCGACGAAGTTGGCAGGAATCTGCCGCCGGTCTTCGTACGTACGAACCACGAAGTCTAGCTTGGACGGCAGGAACCAACTAGTAATAATTAATTTTTTTGTGTTCATCCATGCAAGAAATGATTGGTGCGTCTTGAGAATATATTAGAGGGTCTGTGACACGCTGACGCGACATGTTGAGATCACACGCGTCTTAGGGTATATCCTCCGGAATCTGGTGCAGATTCCGGTTCCGTTAGACTGATATTACCAATGTAGTTGACTGCAACTTGCAAGCGATGGTGACTGCGGACCACGGAGACCAGCTGCGAGCGAGAACACCTCCTGTTGTGAGGTAGTGCAGCCCGGTGAAGTAGGTAGCTGGTCTGATTCTTTCATCCCCTTTCCCCTCTCCCCCTCGCGTCGGCCCCGCGGTCGGCCGAGCGAGCCAACCCTAGCCGCCGGCCTCCCTCTTCCCCGTCTTGTCTCCCTCCCCCGCCGCCGCCGGCTAGCGCCGCGAGGCAAAGCCCTGGCGGCGGCCGGAAGCTTTTCCCCCCTTTGCTCAGACAGGGGTTGGGGCGGGACCATCTGGCCGGGCGGTGGCGCCGTGCTCGCGAGGGGCCGGCGGCGTGGCAGCAGACGTGGGTGGTGACGGCGTGCGCGGCCGCGCAGGCGGCGGGGCCAAGTGCGCGAGCAGGCTGTGCGGCGGCTTCGCGCGGCGGCACTCTGGCGGATGCGGGCACCATCGGGTAGCCCAATCTGGCGGCCTGGCGGTCTGCGGGCGTCGTGGCGGCACAGTTTGGGGCGCTACGGGGTGCGGCAGCTCGCTCTTCGGGCGGGCGGCATGGTGGGCAGCGGACTCGGGCCGGCGGCCTGGATCTGGGGCTGATCTGGCAGGGTGGCGTAGTTCCGGCGAGGTGGTGCTGCTTGGGATCCCTCGGGCGGCTGCGGGGCACCCTGCTGCTCTTTGGCAGTGGTGGTCCATGCTTCAGGAGGTCGGTGCTGGCGATTTGTCTCTTCGGCTTGTCATGACGGTGCGGATCCGGTATGCGGTGGTGGATGTGGTTCGATGGCGCGTAGTTGTAGGGAGCCGACTTGGTCCGCACGGGGTGCAAGCTTATTCATTAGTGCTCTTCTTCCTTTTTGCGCGTTGGTGGCGTCGATCCGAGATTGCTCGTCGGGCGTCGCCATGTCGTCGTACAGATCAGCACCATTGACCACAGACATGGCGTCGTTCGAGCGTGCTCAACGGTGGCCGTCGGTAATCAACAGGTTGTCTCCCCCTGGTCCACCGGGACCGGATGGGGATACAGGCGTGGGCGCTTCCTACTGCGGAGGTGCCTCCCCAAACCCGATGGCTGATGCCGGGCTAGGAGTGAAAGGTGATCCCTTTCACTCTTACTAGTGTGGTCGAGTGCTCGTGACGGAGATGGTCGATGGTTCCTTGGGGCTTGGATGCCGGGGCGGCGGCCCCAGACGGCGGGCCTCATGGTTGGCTTTCTAGCAGGCTTCATGGTTGCGGTGGTGGCTCCATCTTTAGGTCGTGAGGGCGACTAGGGATGTAGTGACGGGAGGCTCAGGTCTGCTCTAGCAGTGCCCAGATCTGGGGTGGGCAAGCTTGACCATCGTTGTGCTAGTGGCCGGGTCTCCTTGTGGTGGTGTAGGCGAGTGACCGAGTGAAAGCTCCGCGCTTCTGGTGCCGACGATGATGACGCCTATGTGAAAGTGCTAGTTATCGACTAGAGGGGGGGTGAATAGGCAATTTTTATGAAAGTCTTCAAAACACAGGGGCTTTGAAGACAGACAGTAGATATGAGCCTATTGATATGCAGCGGAAGGTAAACTACACTAGACAAGCCATAGTCAAGTAAGCAATAAAGTGAAAGCACGTAGACTATCGACAGCTAGGTAGTATGGATCAGGATGGAAGATAGTATGAAGCCAAACAACAATAGTCGTCACACAGTGAAGTCAATCAGATCAAGCAAGCAGGCAATGACTTCACGAAGACAAACTGTAAGTAAAGAGAGGTAAGAGATAGAACTAGTTGCTTGGTGAGGACAGGGATTTGTTGGACCAGTTCCAGTTGCTGTGACAACCGTACGTCTGGTTAGGGAGACTGAGATTCAACTCAGAAGACCGCGTCTTCACCTTATTCCCCTTGAGCTAAGGACACTTAGTCCTTGCCCAATCACTCTGGTAAGTCTTCAAGGTAGACTTCCAAACCTTCATAGACTTCGTTCATCGGCAATCCACAATGAATCTTGGATGCTAAGAACGCGACGCCTAACCGGCTGGAGGATTCACAGTCCTCAAGTGTAACAAGTCTTCAAGTCACGCGGACAGAAAGACATCAGTGATGCCTAACACTCTTTGGCAATGGGTGTTTTGGGCTTTGTCCTCGCAAGGATCTCTCTCTCAAATGCTTCGGAGGTGGGTTGCTCTCAAACAACAAAAGCCGTGTACTAACTCTGAGCAGCCACTAATTTATGGTGTAGGGGGTGGGCTATTTATAGCCAGGAGGCAACCCGACCCGATTTGTCTGAAATGACCCTGGGTCACTAAGGAACTGACACGTGTCCAACGGTCAGATTTCAAACACACGCAGCAGCTTGACTTGGGCTACAAGAAAAGCTGACTCATCTAGCTCTGGATAAGATTTGCTCTCATTGTCTTCACTCGAAGACAAAGGATTTGGTTGAGCATCACTTCAGTCACTCTGACTTTGTTCACTTGGACCCCAGTTAACAGTGCGGTGGTTCCTATGACTCAACAAAGAAGAAAAGGAACCTACTAAATAACTATGTCTTCGCACTCCATAGTCTTCATGCGATGTCTTCTCATGTCATAGTCTTCAATGTGAATCTCTTCACGGACCACCATTGTCTGCAATGTCTTCATACATTTTTAGGGGTCATCTCTGGTAGGTAAACGGAATCAATGAGGGACTACTACCTGTGTTATCCTGCAATTCTCACAAACACATTAGTCCCTCAACCAAGTTTTTCGTCAATACTCCAAAACCAACTAGGGGTGGCACTAGATGCACTTACACTATGGGTGCTGCTTGCTTCTTGAAGACGGCGTTGTGGATCCCGTACCTGTGCGAGGGCTTACGGTGAAAACCGTTGTCTGTTCTTAGACTCAGCAGCGACGACGCTTCGCGCCGTAACTCTCCTGGGGCGTTGTCTTTGAGCTTAGGTGTCCTGTCCGAGCCTCGGCGAGGTGTTAGGATTGTTCTAGGCTTATGTTTTATCTGTTGATCTGCTGTGTACGAGGGCCTCCCTACCATATTGTATCGTCCGGCCATGTACTCTGGTTCATTGCTTTATTTATAAAACGTGGCGAAAGCCTATTTCGAGAGAGAAGTAAGAAGCTAGTGTGCATCCAGCAAGAAGCTACACCCTCTGTTCCTAAGTATATGTCGTTTTTGCAGTTTAATACTAATAGAGGCTGTAGTACTATTGAAGTTAAAAGATGATGTTTCTGTTGACAAAGGCGCTGCCGCTCGCCAGAAATGAAGTCCTAGTACTGGAGCACGAGGTAGATGGTCGAGTCAAGGCATATCTCGAAGGATCAAGGACGCCAAAGAGTGCCATGTGTTTGCTATATCGCCAGCGAGGAAGAGTAGAACAAGAGAGATGGACCGACCCACTTGGGACACAAGGCCCTGCCGCCTCCCATGCCGTACTCATCCTTGGCGGAGTCTGCGACCTTTCTGTCGCCGGTGGGCGTGAGGTCCGCGACGGAAATGCAGGGGCCGACACTGTCGCTGTCCCATCGGCGTGGCCATACTGTGTTTGGGGGCGCGCACGACGCGCAGCTGGCGGCGTTTGTCGGTGTCAAAACCGGCGGATCTCGGGTAGGGGGTCCCGAACTGTGCGTCTAGGATCGATGGTAACAGGAGACGGGGGACACGATGTTTACCCAGGTTCGGGCCCTCTCTATGGAGGTAATACCCTACTTCCTGCTTGATTGATCTTGATGAATATGAGTGTTACAAGAGTTGATCTACCACGAGATCGTAATGGCTAAACCCTAAAAGTCTAGCCTATATGACTATGGTAATGTGTTCTCCTTTCCGGACTAACCCCTCCGGTTTATATAGTCACCGGGGGGATCTAGGGTTTACATGGAGTCGGTTACACAAGAAGGAATCTACATAGTCGGTTGCCAAGCTTGCCTTCCACGTCAAGTAGATTCCAATCCGGACACGGGTACAGTCTTCGGTCTTCACAGCCCGTCAGTCCGGCCCAATGGATAATAGGCCGGACGCTCGAGGATCCCTTAGTCCAGGACTCCCTTATTAGCCCCCGAACCAGTCTTCAATTGCGAGGTGTTCGGCACACAAATTGTCTTCGGCATTGCAAGGCGGGTTCCTCCTTTAATGATCTCCAAGTAAAGTATTCGGCCATTGACCCAATGTCGCTCCCCTCGGCTTCTGCGTGTTAAATAACTTCATCTTCCACGCGTCGAGCGAAGGTGGAAGATCAGGGTATTTTTGTAGATAACACCCCATCCATGCAAGGAAGAGCGCCTATTAAAGAGATTGGATCCTAGATCCATTAGGCACCACGCAGAGAAAATCCCTGGAGACTGTTTGAGAGAAACCATTACAGATGGCTAGCGTCCCCAGCTCCTCCACCCGTTCCGGCCCAGAGAAAGGCGAGTGGGAGAGGTGTTCAGTGTCCCACAGCCAATTGACGAAGCTGCAAACGCAGGGATTTCTTCTTCCTGCAGATCTAGTCCCTGTTCGACCGGGGCTAGACTTCTTCAACAGTGAGACTCAGGCAGAGGACTTTCCCAATCCATCCGGGGGAGAGCGAGTATGTTTCATCCCCTACCTGCTAAGAGGCGTTGGATTTCCCATCCATCCGTTCCTTCGAGGGCTTCTGGAATACTATGGCCTCCATCTGTACAACTTCACCCCTGCCTCCATTCTGCACATTGCGGGTTATGTCGCTTTATGCGAATTATTCATGGGAATTGAAGGCCATTTTGAGCTGTGGAGGAAACTGTTATGTCTTGTCCCGCTTAATCATGAGGGGTCAATATTTGAAGTGGGCGGAGCCGAAGTGTGGCGTATCGCCGATACCGGATATCCGTCCGGCACACCAATTAAGGCATCTGAAGAATGGCCTTCTGAATGGTTCTATATTAAGGACGTCGCACTTCCTGACCCGGTTCGAAAGGGTCTTCCTAAATTCGCGAGTGTTCTGCTGAAGAAACGCCACAGTTGGCGTCCCCGGAGTCGTGAAGAGGATGACAGCGCGGAAGTTCGTCAGCTCCTGAGCAAGATAAAGATGCTCGCTTAGTCCGGACTAACAATAGTCGAAGTGATGGAGATTTCCATAGTGCGAGGGGTTCAGCCGCTTCAATACAGAGGGCTGCCAATGTGGCACTATAACGGAGAAGATGACGCCTCCCGCTGTGGCCGGAAAGGCCCAGACACCTCCGCCGCTCTGGCCAAGATATTGGCCGAGCTGTTTAAAGGAGGAGAAGAGGAATTTCGTCGCATTAAGCGCAGAGATGGGTATTCTATGTATAATCCTCCCAGTTGGGTAAGCCTCAACCCCTCTGTTTCACTCATTTCGCTTCCGAATTATTTTTGATAAATTTCAAATCCGTCTGTTATGACAGCACTGGCGGAAGGTCACCGAAGGACTTTATAGTCCCGCCCCATAGCCGGAGAACCACAACCGGGAGCTTGACCCCGGTTTTGAACAGGATCCGAACATATTCGTGATACTCGCAGAGGGGGTATTTTACCAGGCGAGCTATGACGGCACAGAAGTGGCCATCACCGCCGACTACCCTGGCCTTCTTCCTGCTTCACAGGTAAGTGATCCAGAAACGCCTTCTCTAAAATGGTGCGTTTATTCTGCCTCACCCACCGCACTGTACCGTGCTCCACAGGGGAAAATATGTTTTTCAGCGAACATAGTTTTCTTTGTCCAAAAAAGGATAACCATATGCCCGTAGCCCCCGAGACTGAAAGCAGTTGGCACAACTGATTTATGGATCGTTGAACAACCAGGTCCTTGCAGAGAAGAATGGCCTGCTAGCCCAAGAGCTGGAGCAGTGTCAGGCGCAGCTAAAAGCTGCTACCGCCGAACTGGAAAACGTGAAGAAGTCGTCTTCTAGTGATGTTCCCCTCCACCGAGGAACAATAATTGTGTACCAACTGTGCTAATGCTGCTGCTGATCGCATAATAGGGTCGTCTGATCAACTTGAAGAGAAGTTGAAGATCGCCCAAGAGGGAGAAAAAGAGGCGAAAAGGCAACACGCCACAGGCGAGCGTGTGCTGACCTGCGTCAGAGACGAGAAAAACAAGCTTCAGGATTCCAACAATGCATTGGGTGAAGAGTCGAAAGATGTTCGAGCCCAGCTAGCTGATAACCCACAAGTATAGGGGATCGCAACAGTTTTCGAGAGTAGAGTATTCAACCCAAATTTATTGATTCGACACAAGGGGAGCCAAAGAATATTCTCAAGTATTAGAAGTTGAGTTGTCAATTCAACCACACCTGGATAACTTAGTATCTGCAGCAAAGTATTTAGTAGCAAAGTAATATGGAAGTAACGGTAACGATAGCAAAAGTATTATTTTTGGGTTTTGTAGTGATTGTAACAGTAGCAATGGAAAAGTAAATAAGCGAAGAACAATATGTGAAAAGCTCGTAGACATTGGATCGGTGATGGAGAATTATGCCGGATGCGGTTCATCATGTAAAAATCATAACATAGGGTGACACAGAACTAGCTCCAATTCATCAATGTAATGTAGGCATGTATTCCGAATATAATCATACGTGCTTATGGAAAAGAACTTGCATGACATATTTTGTCCTACACGTGGCAGCGGGGTCCTAGAGGAAACTAAGGGATATTAAGGCCTCCTTTTAATAGAGTACCGGACCAAAGCATTAACGCATAGTGAATACATGAACTCCTCAAACTATGGTCATCACCGGGAGTGGTCCCGATTATTGTCACTTCGGGGTTGCCGGATCCTAACACATAGTAGGTGACTATAGACTTGCAAGATAGGATCAAGAACTCACATATATTCATGAAAACATAATAGGTTCAGATCTGAAATCATGGCACTTGGGCCCTAGTGACAAGCATTAAGCATAGCAAAGTCATAGCATCATCAATCTCAGAACATAGTGGATACTAGGGATCAAACCCTAACAAATCTAACTCGATTACATGATAAATCTCATCCAACCCATCACCGTCCAGCAAGCCTACGATGGAATTACTCACGCACGGCGGTGAGCATCATGAAATTGGTGATGGAGGATGGTTGCTGATGACGACGGCGACGGATTCCCCTCTCGGGAGCCCCGAACGGACTCCAGATCAGCCCTCACGAGAGGCTTTAGGGCTTGGCGGTGGCTCCGTATCGTAAAACGCGATGAATCCTTCTCTCTGATTTTTTTCTCCCCGAACACGAATATATGGAGTTGGAGTTGAGGTCGGTGGAGCGTCAGGGGGCCCACCAGGCAGGGGGCGCGCCTAGGGGGGCAGGCGCGCCCCCCACCCTCGTGGACAGGTGGAGGCCCACCTGACGTGGATTCTTCTTCCAGTATTTTGAATATCTTCCAAAAATAAGTTCCGTGGAGTTTCAGGTCATTCCAAGAACTTTTGTTTTTGCACATAAATAACACCATGGAAAGTCTGCTGAAAACAGCGTCAGTTCGGGTTAGTTCCATTAAAATCATGCAAGTTAGAGTCCAAAACAAGGGCAAAAGTGTTTGGAAAAGTAGATACGACGGAGACGTATCAACTCCCCCAAGCTTAAACATTTGCTTGTCCTCAAGCAATTCAGTTGATAAACTGAAAGTGATAAAGAAAAACTTTTACAAACTCTGTTTGCTCTTGTTGTTGCAAATATGTAAAGCCAACATTCAAGTTTTCAGCAAAGATTATGACTAACCACATTCATAATAACTCTTAGGTCTCATGTTTACTCATATCAATGGCATAATCAACTAGCGAGCAATAATAGTAAATCTCGGATGACAACAATTTCTCAAAACAATCATAATATTATATAACAGGATGGTATCTCGCTAGCCCTTTCTGAGACCGCAAAACATAAATGCAGAGCACCTTTTAAGATCAAAGACTGACTAGACATTGTAATTCATGGTAAAAGAGATCCAGTCATAGTCATACCCAATATAAATTAATAGTAATGAATGCAAATGACAGCGGTGCTCTCCAGCTAGTGCTTTTTAATAAGAGGGTGATGACTCAACATAAAAGTAAATAGATAGGCCCTTCGCAGAGGGAAGCAGGGATTTGTAGAGGTGCCAGAGCTCAGTTTTGAAATAGAGATAAATAATATTTTGAGCAGCATACTTTCATTGTTAACATAACAACCAAGAGATGGCGATATCTTCCATGCTACACACATGATAGGCGGTTCCCAAACAGAATGGTAAAGTTTATACTCCCCCTCAACCAACAAGCATCAATCCATGGCTTGCTCGAAACAACGAGTGCCTCCAACTAACAACAGTCCCAGGGGGAGTTTTGTTTGCAATTATTTTGATCTAGTTTGCATAAAAAAGCATGGGACTGGGCATCCTGGTGACCAGCCATTTTCTCGTGAGTGAAGAGCAGAGTCCACTCCTCTTGAGAATAACCCGCCTAGCATGGAAGATACGGACAGCCCTAGTTGATACATGAGCTATTCGAGCATACAAAAATAGAATTTCATTTGAAGGTTTAGAGTTTGGCACATACAAAATACTTGGAACGGCAGGTAGATACCGTATATAGGATGGTATAGTGGACTCATATGGAATAACTTTGGGGTTTAAGGGATTGGATGCACAAGCAGTATTCCCGCTGAGTACAAGTGAAGGCTAGCAAAAGACTGGGAAGCGACCAACTAGAGAGCGACAACAGTCATGAACATGCATTAAAACTAATAAACATTGAGTGCAAGGATGAGTAGGATATAATCCACCATGAACATAAATATCGTGAAGGCTATGTTGATTTGTTTCAACTACATGTGTGAACACGTGCCAAGTCAAGTCACTTAAATCATTCAAAGGAGGATACCACCCCACTACACCACATCACAACCATTTTAATAGCATGTTGGCATGCAAGGTAAACCATTATAACTCATAGCTAATCAAGCATGGCATAAGTAACTATGATCTCTAATTGTCATTGCAAACATGTTTATTCATAATATGCTGAATCAGGAACGATGAACTAATCATATTTACCAGCTTCTCTTATCTCAATCAGTCCATCATATATCGTCATAATTGCCTTTCACTTGCACGATCGAACGATGTGAAAATAATAAGAGTGCACATGCATTGGACTAAGCTGGACTCTGCGAGCAGTCAATAAACAGGAGAAGACAAGGCAATATGGGCTCTTGGTTAAATCAACAATAATGCATATAAGAGCCACTTCAACAATTTTAATCATGGTCTTCTCCTATCGACCCCCAAAGAAAAGAAAAGAAATAAAACTATTTACACGGGAAAGCTCCCAACAAGCAAAAGAAGAACAGGAAATCTTTTTGGGTTTCCTTTTTAATTATTACTACTACAACAAGGAAAGTAAACTAACTAAAAGCTACACTAATTTTTTTGGTTTTTCTCAAGGTTTATTAAACACACAAGAAGAAAGCAAGAAAAAGGAAAATAAACTAGCATGGATATTACAGTGAAAGAGTTTGAGCACCGACAAATAGCAATGAGTGTGTGAACATGAATGTAATGTCGGTGAGAAATACGTACACCCCCAAGCTTAGGCTTTTGGCCTAAGTTGGTTTATTGCCACGGATGGCCTGGCGGATATCCAAAGTTATAACCGGGGTCGTACTGAGGTGAAGAAGACTCTGATTGCCACTGGTTGGCAATCATCTCCGGATCCCACTGGTAATTAGATTGTCGTGGAGGTTTAAATTGTGGTTCCGGCTCCGGCTCTGTGGCTGATGTAGGGTTCCGGTAGGCGTGAATGGCCGCCAGCGGAACGAGATACGGACCTGCAGATAAATCAAACAAGGAAGGAGCAGGCAAGGTAATAGTCTCAGGGTGATGTTTATCAAAGAACAATTTGTACTTAAGCGCCCCTTCCCTATTCTTAACAATAAAGTCATGTGCTACCATACTCTTCTAATCTAAATAAGAAGTGGGCAGCATTTTTTCTTCTTTTTCATAGTGCCTAATAGGTATGTTATAATATGCAGCAAGGCGTGAAGCATAGACACCTCCAAAGATGGGGCCCTTTGTACGGTTCAGACTTAACCGTTTGGCAATAATACCACCCATACTAACAGTGTTATCACAGAATAAACCATGGAACAAAATAATAATATCAGGGACACTAAGGTTTCCATAGTTTCCGTGACCAATTAAGCAACGACTAGCAAAATATAGCGAAGTAGTGTAAAACAGGAAAATGTATGCTAGTGATTCTTGCATCGGAAACCTTCCTAGTTTCCCCTACAGTAATAGTGTCAATAAACCCATCCACATCTTTACGATGTGGTTCCTCTAAACTATCCTTGAAAGGTATTTTGCAAACCTTGCAAAATTCATCTAGTGATATCTTCTTAACCACATCATATAAATGAAACTCTATTGAAGGAGGTGATTCCTTAGGATAATAGTAGAAGTTTTGCACAAAAGTATTGGTGTGTAAGAGATACTGTTCGCGTTGGTCGCGGAGGAAATCGGTGAGGCCTGCATTCTCAGCCAATTCATAAAAATCATCATAAATCCCGGCTGCTCTAAAGAAATCATTGGAAGGCCATTCACACGGCCGGACCTCCGCGTTGCGAGGCAAATTATATTTGGGCCTCTCTACTTCTTCACTTTGCTTTTCCTTCGAGTTTCGGCTTGATGAGCCCCTCAAAAATCTCTTCATTATTTTCTGAAAATTTCTGAAATTTTTAGTAACTTCAAATAAAACTGAACCAAGCTCAACAAAATTGATAGCAACTACTCCTACAAGTACCTAGAGACTATATCAAGCATTAGAACTACTTGGAACCATATTAATTTGACATGCAAGCTCAAGAACATGGTCACCTAGGCAGCACAAATTTGCAATGAATAAAGCACTAGAACAAAAACTAATTGGGCCAATGGAGGAGTCACATACCAAGGAACAATCTCCCCAAGCAGTTTTGTGAGAGGTGTTGGGAATCGTAGCATAATTTAAAATTTTCCTACGCTCACTAAGATGCATCTATGGAGTGTACTAGCAACGAGGGGAAGGGAGTGCATCTACTTACCCTTGTAGATCGCGAGCGGAAGCGTTCCAATGAACGTGGATGACGGAGTCGTACTCGCCGTGATCCAAATCACCGATGACCGAGTGCCGAACGTACGGCACCTCCGCGTTCAACACACGTACGGTGCAGCGACGTCTCCTCCTTCTTGATCCAGCAAGGGGGAGGAGAGGTTGATGGAGATCCAACAGCACGACGGCGTGGTGGTGGATGTAGCGGGTCTCCGGCAGGGCTTCGCCGAGCTTCTGCGAGAGAGAGAGAGGTGTTGCAGGGGAGGAGGGAGG
>NC_057799.1:16978928-16980643 GCF_018294505.1 Triticum aestivum
AAGGGGGTGCCTTGCCCCCCAAGGCAAGGGGGAAGCTCCCCCCCTTAGGGTTCCCAACCCTAGGCGCATGGGGGGAGGCCCAAGGGGGGCGCCCCAGCCAACTAAGGGCTGGTTCCCTTCCACTTTCAGCCCACGGGGCCCTCCGGGATAGGTGGCCCCACCCGGTGGCCGAAACTGGACTTCCTATATATAATTCTTCACCTCCGGACCATTCCGGAACCTCTCGTGACGTCCGGGATCTCATCCGGGACTCCGAACAACTTTCGGGTTTCCGCATACATATATCTCTACAACCCTAGCGTCACCGGACCTTAAGTGTGTAGACCCTACGGGTTCGGGAGACATGCAGACATGACCGAGACGCCTCTCCGGTCAATAACCAACAGCGGTATCTGGATACCCATGTTGGCTCCCACATGCTCCACGATGATCTCATCGGATGAACCACGGTGTCGAGGATTCAATCAATCCGTATGCAATTCCCTTTGTCAAACGGTATGTTACTTGCCCGAGATTCGCTCATCGGTATCCCAATACCTTGTCCAATCTCGTTACCGGCAAGTCTCTTTACTCGTACCGCAATGCATGATCCCGTGACTAACGCCTTAGTCACATTGAGCTCATTATGATGATGCATTACCGAGCGGGCCCAGAGATACCTCTCCGTCACACGGAGTGACAAATCCTAGTCTCGATCCGTGCCAACCCAAAAGACACTTTCGGAGATACCCGTAGTGCGCCTTTATAGTCACCCAGTTACGTTGTGACGTTTGGCACACCCAAAGCACTCCTACGGTATCTGGGAGTTGCACGATCTTATGGTCTAAGGAAAAGATACTTGACATTGGAAAAGCTCTAGCAAACGAAACTACACGATCTTTTATGCTATGCTTAGGATTGGGTCTTGTCCATCACATCATTCTCCGTGATCCCGTTATCAATGACATCCAATGTCCATAGTCAGGAAACCATGACTATCTGTTGATCAACGAGCTAGTCAACTAGAGGCTTACTAGGGACCGGTTGTGGTCTATGTATTCACACATGTATTACGATTTCCGGACAATACAATTATAGCATGAATAATAGACAATTACCATGAACAAAGAAATATAATAATAACCATTTATTATTGCCTCTAGGGCATATTTCCAACAAGAGGTGCTTTCAGCAAGGAGATCGAAAATTGCAGCAAAATGAGCTAGAACTCGTGCTTGAGCTGGATGGTGATTTTTTTGGGAGGAAGAAGAAGTGTCACTACAAAAAAAAGACACATCCGTGACATTTTAGGCCGAACGAATTTTTTTCTGTCATACATATGACTGTTCTATGATGATAATTGTGACAAAACCCGGTATCATCATAAATGTGGTGGGCTCCTACTTCTATGACAAAAAATCATGACAGAAAATGGGCTTTTCGTCCTGGGCGGGCCGGAGACGCAGCTGCATGACATTCTTTGGGCCGTCCATGACGGAAAAAACCGTGGTAGAAGCGAGGGGGAGGAAAATTTCGGGGAGTTCCCGGTTATGGTGGGAGGTCGGGGGCCGAGCGATGCGCGTTTCTCTCGTACACGTACGCGCGTGTGTGCGAGGCGTTGGCTCTAACTGAACCCGAGCGAGGCATTGGGCTCTAACTGAACCCGAGCGATTGCACTGCAGGCTACGCGTTACTGAACCCGAGCGATCGATTGATGGCTGTTAAGTGAACCCGAT
>NC_057799.1:16981172-16993712 GCF_018294505.1 Triticum aestivum
TGTGGAGGGCTGGATGAACAGTAGACGGTGGAGGGGTGCCCGTGGAGGGGTGGTTGAACAGCACCCCGTGGTGTGGAGGGCTGGATGAACAGTAGACGGTGGAGGGGTGGTTGAACAGTAGCAGGTGCAGTAGCGCGCGGTGGAGGCTGGATGAACAGGTGCCCGTGGAGGCTGGAGGAGGTCGACGGTAGCCCGTGGAGGCTGGAGGAGGTCGACGGTGGAGATGAACAGTATCCCGTGGAGTCTCGTTTTGCGGTACGCCACACCCCTCCCGCTCAACAGGACCCCCGTTTCGACCGTAGCGCTCCAACACAAGTCCGTTTCCTCCGTTTTGCGGTACGCCACACCCCTCCCGATGAACAGGACCCCCGTTTCGACCGTAGGAGGTCCGTTTCCTCCGTTTTGTGGTACGCCAGACCCTTCCAGATGAACAGGATCCCCGTTCCGAACGTGGCCGGTCAAACACAAGGCTGTTTCCTCCGTTTTACGGTACGCCAGGCCTCGTTTCCATCGCCCATTCCGTCCAAGCCCTCCTGAACACGACCACGCATTCCGTTCCGACCCAGCCGGTTGGCTCCCACGCGTTCCATTGCCTCCCGATGAACACGACGCATTCCGTTGCCTCCCCATGAACACGACGCATTCCGTTGCCTCCCCATGAACACGACGCATTCCGTTGCCTCCCCATGAACACGACGACGACGCTGTTTCTCCATTCCGACCCAGCCATGTACACGAGGCCTGGCCGTACGTATGCGCGAGTAGGCGTTCGAGACCCTGCCCGTATGTACGTACGTGGCTGTAGTTTCTTTCTTGCACCCTGGCCGCTGTACGTACGTGTACATGCCACGTGCGCGCCTCTACTACGACACGTACGCGCCTCTACTACAACACGTGCGCGCCTCTACATCGACCAGTATATATGTACATACACGTTCGCGACCAGAATGACAACGCTACGTACGCTTCGACCAGGTGGGTCCCGACTGTCAGGCACTTCCTTGCCTGCGAAGATGTAGCTGGTGGGTCCCAGCAGTCAGGGGGCGAATCGTTTTTTTTGCCGGGACGCACTTCCTTGCGTGCGAAGGTGTAGCTGCTGGGTCCCAGCAGTCAGGGGGGAATCGTTTTGTTTTTTTTGCCTGAACGCACTTCCTTGCGTGCGAAGATGTAACTGGTGGGTCCCAGCAGTCAGGGGGGCGAATCGTTTTTTTCGGACGCACTTCCTTGCGTGCGAAGATGTAGCTGGTGGGTCCCAGCAGTTAGGGGGAAACGTTTTTTTCGCGAAATACGGTGGCCCGTCCGGTGGGTCCCCGCTGTCAGGTGGAGGAATAATTATTTTGCGCGTAATAAGGAGGCACTTCCTTGCTGCGGCCGTGGACCCAGCTGTCAGCCTCTCCACGTACAGTCCACATCCGATGGAAGCCATTCGTTGACCACGCCGCGCTGAGAGCACCAAGACGGTGGACGACGGCGAGGCCTAGGAAGGGGACGACGCGGAGCCGGGGAAGACGCGACAGTGGATGCCCACACGTAGAGGAGTATGAGGGTTCACTCGTTCCGCTGCTGTGTGAGGCTGTCGTCTCCGCAGAATAATAGGGGGTGTGGGTGCGTAGAGGGATGGCCTGGCCAGCGGTGGGAGTAGTAGGGGCGGTAAGGCCTCCGCGGCATCACAGCCGGCCACGGGCGGCAGGAGCAGGCGGCACGACCGGCGCTGCTTTGCGCGGCTGGAGCAAGAAGACCAGAGGTCGAAGAAGCACTACGGCCGTTGGATGGACATCGTACGGTCACTGGAGCTAGAATCGTTCATATATTGACTAAAGTTGACAAAGGCCTCCGTCCCAGTCAACTTAGTAGGCCCACAAGTCAGCATCCCACCAAGGTGGGTCCCAGCTAGCAGGGGGTATTCATTTTTTTGTGCGTAATAAGGAGGCACTTCCGGTGGGTCCGAGCTGACAGCGGGGGGAACATTTTTTTCGCGAAATACGGTGGCCCGTCCTGTGGGTCCCAGCAGTCAGGGGGAAACGTTTTTTTCGCGAAATACTGGTGGCCCGTCCGGTGGGTCCCTGCTGTCAGGTGGAGGAATAATTATTTTCCGCGTAATAAGGAGGCAGTTCCTTGCGGCTGCCGTGGACCCAACTGTCAGCCTCTCCACGTACAGTACTCTTCCGATGGAAGTCGGTCGTTGACCACATTGACCACGCCATGCCGAGAGCACCACGGCGGTGGACGACGGTGAGGCCTAGGAAGGGGACGACGCAGAGTCGGGGAAGACGCGGCAGTGGAAGCCCGCGCGAAGAGGAGTACGAGGGTTCACCGGTTCGGCTGCGGTGTGAGGCTGCCGTCGCCGCAGAATAACAGGGGTGTGGGTGAGTAGAGGGAAGCCCTGGCCAGCGGTGGGAGTAGTCGGGGCGCTGAGGCCTGCGCGGCAGCACAGCCGGTCACGGGAGGCGGGAGTAGGCGGTCCCGCCGGCGCTGCTTTGGCGGCTGGAGCAAGAAGATCAGAGATTGAAGAAACACGACGGCCGTTGGATTGACATCCAATGGTTACGTCTGCTAGAATTGTTTGTTGACATATATAATAACTAAAAAAATCTTGCATACGCGTCAACTAAACAGGCCCACAAGTCAGACCACTCCCTCTTTTTTTTAATAATTTATATATAGCTCATGGCAACTTCTTGTGCAATTTATTGCAGTCGTTTTTTTGGTTGGCCAGGGCCAATTTCGCATATTTCTGTGGGTTCCAAACTATTTTTAATACCGAAATGTCGAGCCAGATTTAAAGTACTTTGAAGATATATTTAAATTAGGTTAATGCCCAGTGAAATAGGAATCTGAAAATGTGAAAAAATTCAGAAATTATAAAGTAATTGCCAATTTGTCATCTGTTTTTATATTTACAACCCATTTCATATTACTTTCAAGATTTGCAGGCGTCTTGAAAGAGTTGCAGCCCATCAGGGCGTAGAAAAATAAGTAGGCCTGGATTGGGTATTCTTCAGAAAAAATAAACTGGGCTCATTTTCACAAAGAAAAAAATAGCTGGGCTGGTCACATGGTGAACATAAAATATAAGCCTGGGCTAGACGGGCCACAGCCCAGTTCAAACCCTCCTCCGTCTCAACAATACCAAACACAAAAAAATACTGCTCGAGTAGCTACGTCCCAGGTGTCAGCCGATCTTGTGCTGTTCTCTTGTCTATTGACTATATACACTCACAATGTCATGGGTCCCAGATGTCAGGAAAACACTAGGAGGAAGCATTTTATTTGTCCATACGCTGACGTGGTGGGCCCCTACTGTCATCCTCTCCACGTACTTCTGCCGATTCCTGTTGTTTGTTGACCATGTTGACAATGCGAGAGGGCGGCGTCGCGGCGAGCACACCAAAGCGCGCGGAGGACGTTGGCGTTAACGATTTAGGAGACGATGGGGCAGCGTTGCGTGCGCTGAGGCGCAGCCAGCCGTGGGAGGCGGAAGCAGGCGGCCCCGCCGGCGCTGGTTTGGTTTTGGCGGCTGGAGGAAGATAGGACTGATGAAACACGACAGACTGTAAAAGCAGCAGGAGTACTTAACAACCTTAACTGAAACCAGCAGGGGCACTTAACAACCAAAGCTGAAAGCAACGTGGTCAATAAACAGGATATTCGCTTTAGAGCCATGGAAAAGCATGAACATAATCTTCTGTCCTATTCTCCAAGATGGACGGGCCTTCATTATTTGAGACCACCCATGAATAAGTATCTTTTCACCTCCAAGGGGAATTGAGTAGGTCGACATAAACATCATGTTGTGACCAAGCGCAAGCCTGACCCGACCATGGTCAGGCATCTGTATAGGAACAATAGAATTCGGCAGTTCCTGTTTCAAGAAGATCACAGCTGTAAAACTGTGTATAAGCAATAGTTTATGAACAACATATATAACAGAAAACAGCTCGTACCATAAGTTTCTCGACACAGTTGGACCTGTTCAACGAGTGCAGCAGTGGCACACATATCGCACGTGGCCTTCCACCATTAAAATGCCCCACAAGGACCTCAAGACGATAAATAAAGTGTAGGAACGTGTGGATGTCGATCCAGTCAATTTCAGTGCCATTAGTAACAGCCGAGTTATTACAGAGTAACAAACGAGCAGACTGCTTAACTCTGAAAAAACCTACACGTGCCACCAATTATAAGAAAATATTAGTTAGAAGTAGCATCTTCGTGAGAGATTCGTTGCTACTTCTAAAGTTAAATTGTGATTAGTTAGACAGAATAGGTGGATTAAGAAGTAATCGAGGCAACAAGCAAGAACCAGATACAAAACTAACATGGATGAACAATTGGAACGACGTCGGGGTGGAAGATCGCAGTGAAGATGAGACCAGGTTCTGCTATTTCCATCAACATTCGTGCGCCAACTTTCAGTCTGTAACACTTGAGAAAGTTTATCCAAGTTCGGCCATAAAAACAGTAGCGATCTTCTTGGTTCATGAACCCAACTCGAAACTTATATCCATGGTTTGTCTTCACTGTGACCATTAAACTAGTGTATTCAGTTATGGCAAGGCCGAGCATCTTGAGTACATGTGTTCTGGCAGAGCAAATAATACACTGCAGGAAAAATAGTATGAGAACACAGCATGTTCAAAAAAACCCCACCCTCCCGGATAGAAAAGAGGATTCTAGGAACATACTGTGCGCGTTTCAAAATGCTGTGTTAGGATGAGAAGGAACAAGTGTGGCGTCTCGCCGAGGGCGTAGAAACCTGTAGGGTACTCGCACTTTGGGCACTGCAAATGAAACACACTAGATTCAGTAGGAAGAAAAAATGCATCAACGGCGGCGGCTGCCATCCTAGGATTACCTGCGACCAAGGGACATGGATTTATCGGGGATGGATGAAGAATTCGTACCTGGTTCTCCATGAAAAAACCCTATGCAATCGTCGAGAGGGGGTTTTCTCTGAACAAGCAGACGAGGGAGAAGGGGATTCAGGCCCAGTGAAATATTGCCGCTTCGTCCGTCCAGCTTACTGCTAAAGCTGGAAAGGGGGGGTTGTGATTTGACGGCTCATTGGGCATTACTGCGGCGCTACGACCGGGGTGTGTCTACCGTGAAGTTGTGCACTCTAATTTGTGCATATGGCACGTGGACCCCGTTGCCGATTGCCCCACATATCAGCGAAAGGAAGTAGAAAGACAGGAGTAACTAGTTACACATAAATATATTTTTTGACAGAGAGATACTCCCTCTGTAAAGATATATACAAATCTTTTATATCACAGGCTCACCTTGCCGAGAAATATACTCCCTCTACAACGCACGGGCATTATGGGGGTTCAGCTTTTTTTATGGGGGTTCAGCTGAGAATATAATACTCACATAGGCTCACGGTTCTGGACTTTGGGCCGCAGGCCTACCCTGCATGTTTGGGGGCCCATGTGTTCTACCTCAGCGCTTTTCATATTGCAAGCGATCGGTACGGCGCTGGTTTTAGATGCTGTCGCAAGGCGAATACACAAAATTGAATAAAGCACGGCAGCTGTTGGAATGAAATCGAACGACAGTTCCTAACCAGCAATCAGAGTTGCAATTCTATCAACGATATACCATGTGATAAATAATACTGCCGTACTACTTATACACACAGGACACTTGTTTCACCATGCCAGATTATTACATAAAAATCTCTCGGAGGATAGATCAGTTCGGCAGTTGCGTGCTGCTACTGAAGAATTTCAAAGTTTATTTTGACCAGCTCTCCTTGCCGAGAAAGTTCGATTTTGACATCATCCCCTACCGCAAGATATGATTTAGCTTTGAACCTTGACCATTCTTTAGCATCAATCATCATGCGACCATCCTTTGTACTTACAGTATATTGAGCAGGTTCATTCACACCAAGGCTGCGCATGGTAAGAGAAACTTGGCCGCGGTCGCCCGGATTGTTGAACGACTCCCTCATTGCTCTAGGAATTCTCTGTTTGCAAATAAGAAGACATACCCAAACAGTTAAATCAACACAGTGAATCATGTGAAACAACATGGAAAGAAAAAAGAATGAAGCACTTGGGCGGCCAATGCTTACCAAGAAGGTGGACATGTCGGTTTTTGTAAGGACTTTGGTATATGAAGTGCGAACTGCAGCCCAGTCTGTTGCCGGTGCAACTGCACGGGACGGAGCAGATGCAAGTGCAAGTGTTGGTGCAGGTGCCGAAGCCGCTGCTGCTGCCGGAGATGGTGCTCCTTGTAGAGCTTGTGCCGGTGTCGGAGCAGGTGCCGGTGTCGATGCCCGATCCTCCGGTAGATCAGACTGATCCGCTGACGCGGTCGGTGCCCAATCCTCAGCTGGATCAGACTGAGTTGTTGCCGCTGTCAGTGCTAGAGCAACTGCCGGTGCTCGATCTGTGCGACACAGCGGCGATCATGTCTGGTCTGCTATGATCAGCTTTCTAACTTGACTAGGATCCGTGACCGTGATCCAATTTTTTTCTTCATTTCTTTTAAACGCGAGAAGGACTAATTGTGGCATTTTTGTTAAACCAAACTGCAGTTCATCATAGGGATTCAGCTTGTACTCAAACAACAGACTGATCCAATTTTTTCCAGTAATGTAAGTGATGGACAGTGCCTTCGTTACTGACACGACATAAGAAGTGAAACCTGCAAAAATAGCCATCGTAGAGCAAACCAAACGGTTTATTCTGTGATGAATGTCACATGGCAAAACCTGCATCGTAAAATTGCAGGAAAAGAAAGAAAACATGACATTAAATCAATAAGATTTAGATAGTAAATCAATAAGATTTACTTGATGTGACACGAGTGAATCCTTACCAGGAAATCACTATGTTGAATTACTAAACAGAAGATTGATCGTCCAACTACGCGTGGCATGCAGGGGCCCCGCCTACTCCCACAAGCAGGACAGTCCAAAGGTCGTGACAAATCGTATGGACTGAACATCCATGGGACTGGAAATCCTGGTGGGTGCGATAAACCCTGCAATGCATACAAATATTGGAGTGTAACCATAATTGATAAACCGTCCTCACAAAAAATATGATCTGGATACGTCAAAATATACAGACTGAATTGAGTGGACAGACATTAACATAGACATTAACATAGACCATTCACACACCAAAAGCGGCAGTACTAATAAACAATACAAGGTTCACAAACACAAATCAAGTACTGAACAATAGTACTTACTACAGACAAGCAAAGTTGCACTAACTAAACTCTGCAGACTATTTCTTGCCACCGACCTACGGCATGAACCCCGCATAACTGACTAGGCCATGGACTTCGTGTGAGATGTCTACATGCACCATCACCATCTTGTCAACCTTGGAGAACCTAACAGAGTGGTCTTTCCACTCATAAACATGATGATGAAGATAGGCCGCATCAGATTTGTTAGGAAGCTTTACAAGAACCACGCTCTTCGTAATCGAAGGCACATCCAGGAAATTGTTGTGGTCAAGTACAGCCTCGAGAACACGCCTGACAACAATGCTACAGGAAAACACTAGTTCAGGACACGTGGCGACAAGGACACAGCAGCTGGATAGTTCAGCAGTAGAACTCATCATCAGGTCTTCCAGTTCACATGGCATGACTTTGAGAACATCATCTTCACCGCGGACCTGGTTCTAATTCAAACAGAAACCATATTTTATTACTACCTCCGTTCAGAAATATAAGATGATTTTCGATATTATACTGCATATATGACTACATATACGCACAGAAATGAGTGAACAAAGACACTAGAACATGTCTTCAAAGGCATGAGAGCAGAGGGATTACATGCAATATCCATAACACAAGTTACTGAGGAAAATATAACCTCTAAAAAGGTAGCATTGATGTTCATAAAGTACTCCCTCCGTCCCAAAATTCTTGTCTTAGATTTGTCTAGATACGGATGTATCAAGTCACATTTTAGTATTAGATACATCCGTATCTAGACAAATCTAAGACAAGAAATTTGGGACAGAGGGAGTAGTTGAAAGTAATCTATAAGAAATCAGTGTCAACCTCTCGCATGTTTTGGTCAAAAGAGGAATTTAGAATCGTCATTTGGCACACTAAAATCACATGCAAGATCACCCAGAAAGTTGTACTACCAGTACTAGTACTGCGTGTTAGACGAAAAAACACGATCAAGATCGAGAAAAAGATCGTCAACAAGAGACATTACCTGGACTTGCTTAATGAGGGATCCCAGAGAGGGGGGCTTGGACAGGGCGATGGCTTTGAGCTTGTCTGCGGTAGTCTCGGCGAGGTGCTTGCGCTTCTTCGTACCATGAGCCTCGACGGTTTTGGCCAGAGCCATAGACATCATGTCTGCCGGTGCTCCGGCGTCCATCCAAGAGAGGAAGCTGAGAGAGAAGAGTGAAAGGAGGAACGAGATGAGGGAGAAGCGAAGCGAGTGGGGGTTTTCTTCAAGAGAGGAAGCTGAGAGAGAAGAGTGAAATGATGGTTGCTTCGTCCGTCCAACTTCCTGCTGGAAACAGGGGGTTTTGTGATTTGACGGCTCATTGGGCATTACTGCGGCGGTTCGATCGGGGTAGTCTACCATCACTCTATTACGGAGTAATTTAGTGCATGGCTGGTGGACCCAGGTGCTGGCTGACCCACACGTCGGCGAAAGTGAGTAATTTAGTGCATGGCTGGAGGAGGATCCGCACGGTAGAGCGTGTCCACTGTTTTTCTGAAGAAAAAAATGATTACAGCAAGCGTTTCCACTCTTATGACGGAGGAGTGCGAAACACGGCAGCCACTTGAACATACACAGTGCTCCTACTACTAGGCATGTGCAGTGGTTCATACGTCAGTACTACACAATCTTGTTGCTAGTGTAGTAAGATATGAGGATAACAAATGATGTTGTGGGCATGTCAACTACTCCTATATGTAACATAGTACCGCTTTTTCAACTGTCCGGTCGAGAATGAATGGTGAGGTCAATGTTAACAGAACTAGGTCCACAGCGCACGGAGAGTACGGTGCTACAGTACTCCACGAAACATGAACCATATGAAGCACGGATAGTGTTAGGCAGGGTGTATGAAGGGTGCACGGGATGGGAGCAAAAGTTCCCTTCTCGACCCACTTTTGGGTGTTTGGCAGAGTGCATGAAGGGTGCATGAGTCCACACTAGTAGGTTGACAAAAATACACGAAGAGGAAACAACTATATTGAGATGAGAATGCAACCAAACACACCCACACGCTTTGTGCTACAGTGACAGATTTGCACCGTCTGAGTTTGATCCAACGGTCATGTTGCGCCGAGACATGGACATGCCCATGCAGAGGGCGCCTAAACACCACCGAAGTCCCTCTGCTTCTTGAGGCGCACCACGTTGGTGATGCAGGGTGCAACCGCCCGCAGAGCCCGCTCCCGGTCGACGGGAGCCAGCTCGTCAAAGACGGCGTCCAATGGCACGAATGGATTCCGGTGACGGAGCCCTGAAAGGATTCGCCCGACAACGGCGACGGCAGCCCGCAACCCCTCCTTGTCCAGCTCAGCCCCCACCATCGCACGGAGACGACTCAGCTCCTCGGAGATATAGGTGAAGAAGGAGACCAGGTCAGGAAGCCGCAGCTCGTTGAAGTCGACCGGGTGGTCGAACGGGTTTAGCCCGACGGCCGGCATCGTCGCGCTGGCACGACGGTAGGCATCGCGCAGCCGCAACATGTGCGTGGCAACTTGGTTCACCAAGTGGCTTTGGCGATCCTGGACCTTGTCACGATCGGCCCGCTCGCGCTCCAGCCGGCTCCCCCGACGGCCTATCGTATCTCCCGCTTTCTGCAGTAACGCCGCCAACGCCTCGAGCATCTTTGTGGTGGACGCCTGCCGCTTTTGAAGCTCCGTGAACTCCCGCACATAACGGAGGAGCGTAGCACTCCTCTCCTCCTTGAGCTCACGGAGCTCCACGTCCTTGGCCCTGAGCTCCGCATCCTTGACATGGAGCTCCTATGTCAGCCGCCTCACCTCGGACTCCGTGATCTGCTGCACCGCCATGGCACCAGGTAGAAGCAATGGGGAGAGGAAGCAAAGGGGGCGAAACGGCTGAAAGGCAATGCAATCTACGGGAAGGCGGAGGGAGCGGGGAATCTTTTGGTTTTCACCATGGTAAAACACCAGTCGACGACTTCTCACATCAGGGAGCAGTGGGTTTTTACAGGCGGAGTCATCGTGACTAATTGCTGTCGCTCCTGCTCCCGTCAATCAAAAAATTAAAAATCCTGCCGCGCCTGCTCCCGTCAATCAAAAAATTAAAAATCCCGCCGCACCCAAACACCAGAGCAACGCCGCGGTGGATATTTAAATTTACCTGCCGGCAAGTAGATAAAGAAAGGGGTGAAAAAACAAATGTGGCGGCGGCCTAGCTAATCGGTCGAACTAGCCCAACTAGCTAGCCACCGTGCTTCACTGATGTACTCGGCGGGAAAGGTGGTCTTTCGTGATTTGACGACTCATTTACTTGCTTCGGCGCTACGACCGAGGAGGACCGAGAAAACGCGCGGTAGGGCGTCCCATGTCAGGAAGAATATATGCGTGCACCACCCAGGAGGACCCCGAAACCGCGCGGTAGGGTGTGCCACGTCTCGGCACAGAGGAAAAATGTGCGTGTCAAAATATACTATATCAGACGTAGTACGTATGGTTCGACCTCAGGACCCAGCCAGTCGGTCGAAAATACCCCACTAGCCACACAGCTTCATCATGCAAACGTGGCACGGAGGATAGATGTGGTTAGCTCCGTCTCGACCAGCCACAACGTCTCTTGTTCTAGGCGATTCTTCTATTTTCCAAGCTTTTTTTAGTTTTAATAACACCACGGCAAGCTAGCGCCACTCTTCGTGTGTGCCCGTGCAAAGGTTAGACGATGGAGAGAAGAGAGATTGAGATCGCAGACCTGGGACCCACCAGTAAGTGAGACAACGGTCATGCAGGTGCTGACGAGGCACTCCCTCTACTCTATTCAACGCAAGTACTGTATAAAATCAAGTTATGGGACAAAGCCAACAACCATTCATTTTTTCAGGCTACCGACTTACGCTTTGTAGTCCAGGTTGCCAGTTCGAATCTCGTCTTCCAGATTTGTTAGTTTTAGGTCCAAATTTGATTTATGACAAGTGGGACTCCGGTGTGCTGTTCCGATATTTCAGTGTAGGATGGTTTTTTTGAACAAACACTTTGCGCGGTTAGACAAGTAACGGCATGAGTTACACGTATTTTGCAAGTTTATGAACAAAAATGATAGCGGCATAGAATATCACATCCACCCCGCAGCTTAGATACTATGGTGATACGAGTTTTTACACCGTTGGAAGTGAGATCCAATGGCTTGGGAGTAGTCTTCGATCCAACGACTCCCCGGTGCTCATATTAGGTGCTCCCCATAGCTTAATTACCCACTACGGTGATATGAGCATCTAGGTCGTATGATCAGTGATCAGATGGCACATGCATAGTAGTTGTACTTTCTGCGCATTTCCCAAACTCTATCAGTCGTATATTGCCCAAACATTCAAACCTCCTACTGTGGGCCGTTAGATCTCAGTGGACTCGTATCACCATAGAATCTACGGTGCGGGAGGACCTCATACTCTCCCGTGCGAGAAAACATAAGGTGCTATCGCAGCTTGGATGCTATGGTGATACGAGCTTGGAGGTTGTTTGATATGAGATCCAATGGCATCTGAGCAGTCTTTGTGCTTGTAAGCAGTGGCCGAACTCTTTTGGGGCTTTTCTGCAAAAAAACCATTCGAACCACCGAGGAGGTGTTGGGTCTCAAATCCAACGCCTCCGAAGAGCTTGTATCACCAATGCATCTAAGGTGTGGTAGCACATGATATTCTTACATACAGGAGAATATGATGTCCTCCTTCATCTTAGATGCTACGGTGATATGAGCTTTGAGGTCGTTGGATATGGGATCAAAGGGCATCTAAGTAGGTTTTGTACAAATTGTGTGCAATTCTCAAACTCATCAAGGTTTCCTGCACAAATATTAAGACACATCATGTGAGCTGCTATATCTCAGACCTACAAGCTCCAAGCAACTCGTAGCGGCATATAGCATCTAAGGTATGGGGGCACATGATATTCTCCCGGGGAGGAGGGGTGGGGGGTGCACAACCAATCGGTGGTTGGGAGGGTGGGGACAAATATAATCTAAACAACCCTAAACAGAGCTCCACAATTTTATCTAAGGTCGAGGGGTTGACCCCCGACAATCATAGCTCCGCCTAAACACAACATTTGCATGTACTGTAGTACTAGACTTAATATTCATGTTTCAGTTTCATGTTCATTTTAAATATTGAACTGAGGACCATGGATGTCTTACATTTTACTCCCTTCGTTCCTAAATATTAGTCTTTTTAGAGGCTTCAAATGGACTGGCACATACGGATGTATATAGACATATTTTAGAGTCTAGATTCACTCATTTTGCTCCGTATGTAGTCACTTGTTGAACTCTCTAAAAGACTAATATTTAGGAATAGAAGGAGTATTTTTGAA
>NC_057799.1:16993722-16994097 GCF_018294505.1 Triticum aestivum
AAGGGCATCTAAGTAGTTTTTGTACAAATTGTGTGCAATTCTCAAACTCATCAAGGTTTCCTGCAAAAATATTAAGACACATCATGTGAGCTGCTATATCTCAGATCTACAAGCTCCAAGCAACTCGTATCGGCATATAGCATCTAAGGTATGGGGGCACATGATATTCTCCCGGGGAGGAGGGGGGGGGGGTGCACAACCAATCGGTGGTTGGGAGGGTGGGGACAAATATAATCTAAACAACCCTAAACAGAGCTCCACAATTTTATCTAAGGTCGAGGGGTTGACCCCCGACAATCATAGCTCCGCCTAAACACAACATTTGCATGTACTGTAGTACTAGACTTAATATTCATGTTTCAGTTTCATGTTCAT
>NC_057799.1:16994107-16998536 GCF_018294505.1 Triticum aestivum
TGGGGGGTGCACAACCAATCGGTGGTTGGGAGGGTGGGGACAAATATAATCTAAACAACCCTAAACAGAGCTCCACAATTTTATCTAAGGTCGAGGGGTTGACCCCCGACAATCATAGCTCCGCCTAAACACAACATTTGCATGTACTGTAGTACTAGACTTAATATTCATGTTTCAGTTTCATGTTCATTTTAAATATTGAACTGAGGACCATGGATGTCTTACATTTTACTCCCTTCGTTCCTAAATATTAGTCTTTTTAGAGGCTTCAAATGGACTGGCACATACGGATGTATATAGACATATTTTAGAGTCTAGATTCACTCATTTTGCTCCGTATGTAGTCACTTGTTGAACTCTCTAAAAGACTAATATTTAGGAATAGAAGGAGTATTTTTGAATTCGTGTCATACATGCATGGTTTGGAAAAATAGATGCACTATACTTATTGGATTGTTGTTGTGTTCGTGCGTGTGTGTGTATGTGTGTGTGTGGTCATATGCTTGATACATACAAAGTTTTCTCACCTCCATACTGTTCATCTTTTAAATTTGAATTTGCATTAGAAAACTTACTAGGGATACCATGAAATATGAAATCCACGTTGAGATCACTATATCACAAACTCACTCTAATTCAACAACTCGTCATAAATCAATTACCACGTTAAGATTAGTATTTGCAAGGAAAATACGGGTATTGTAATACACATAGATTCTTCAGCAATTTAAAAGGTTCCTTTCGTATTCTCGAATGGTAGGACCCAATGGCGTACCAGCCAGACCTTGGCTCGTGTTGATCCTAAAAAAACCGGGCTCGTGTCCTTCGGTGGCGTGCGTGGTACGCACATTAGGCAACCCCAACCAGTCAAGCCTCAGCGTTTCAAGTCAAAATATCTGGCGGCCAGAATTCCAGCCCTAGGAAATTCCCCTCATGTCCCGGTGCATAATGACTACCGATGAACAACGGAGGGATGCTTTAGTAACTAGACAACGTTACCTACCGTGCCGAGCACGGTTCAATTCCCTCGGTCTCCGCTCGTCAAGGTCACCCGTGAACTGCATTGCCTAGTACTACTACTACTACACGAGGATGAGTACAGAATTGAGCCCGTTTGTTCGGGCCTCGTACTTGAGTTAATATATCAGGCAATGCACTGGTACGGAGGGATTATCCTTTTACTCTGCATATATAACTTGTCTGAAGTCTAACTAAGCAAAATGTTTGACCAAATCCTTTCTTAAGAAATACAACAGGATAGATGTACGGCTTGAAAATTTATTGCTTGATGCAGGTTATGATATTGTTTCGAATCCTGGATCTTAAATTTTAGAAAATCCAAAAGTGAGCATAAATTCTTGAAACTAAGCATGGTCACGTGATATGGCACAAATATTACTTCGTAAGTTTTTTCTTCAATTTGAGACTAGCTGCTTATGACAAGTTGCACAAATGAAGAGCCAAGGAATTTTGGAACAAAGACCTGTCACGTTAAGGCGAACGCTTTCACTATTGAAACCGTGGGCGTTTACCTGCCGCCACGAGTCCCCGCTTCTCATCGGCAGGTGCCGTCCGAGCAAGCGTGTGAGTCGATGGGAGGCGTGCGAGCAGACCGCTGCGCCGGCTGTCAGGGAGGCGTGCGGGAAGACCGCTGTGCAGGCTCACCGCGAGGCGAGCCCTTTGACCAGGCTCCGTCGCCCACAGTCGTCCCAACTGCTCCCACTTTTAATGTCGCCGGCGCCGCAGTTTAAAATTAACCCCGTACTACCCGGTATCGCTACAATCCTCTCTCTTCCTCTCTGATTCTCCTGTCGTCTACCTCCAACTAGCCTGACCTAAATGTACGCCATGCCGCATCACGATGGTCTGCCCTTAGTGTTCCAGTTTCCTGAGGAGGACACCCAGCCGGAGTCTCAAGAACATAAGGCGCTTTGGGACGAGCTTGAATTGGCCTTGCGGGAAGACGCCGCGCCAGTCCCCGGTCCCGTTCCGGCTCCCGTCGCCCCGACTGCGCCAGCGCCCATCCCCGTGGCATTGATGGCCTAGGAGCCGCACATTGTCGCCGAACTTGATCCCACGGGGTTCCACGAGGTCCCCGCCGACTTTCACGCGCCCGTGCACCTGCCAGCGCATGCGCCTGCGCGTGCACTAACGCGCACGCCCATGCCGGTGCCCGTGCACCTGCCAGCGCATGCGCCTGCGCGTGCACTGACGTGCGCGCCCGTGCCGGTGCCCATGCACACGAATGTCTCCGCCGCGCCATTGACAGCGCCTGTCCCCGCGCGGGTGCCGGTGCCCCCCTCAGCGACATGGATGGCCGCCGTCGACCGCTTCCTTGCACCAACGCCAGTCGCCTCCTCCCGCCAGTTGACTCGCTCCGAAGTCCAGAACATTTTGGCCTTCCTTGAAGCTAGGCCAACGTCCAGGAGTACGCCAACAACGGCGCAAGATGCCGCCGTCGCCATCGGTCAGTGGTGACCGACGACACACAGATCACGGCAGAGGAGACGCTTCCCACCGCGAGAGGCCGCCGCCGCCGCCGCGTAATCTAAATTTGCCATGAAAAACATTTGGATTGCCATGCTTAAAATCTGAATGTTTATCATTTCCGTTTATTTTATATCAATCGTCGTATAATTTAAAGTCGGAGTCACACTGAACGAAAATGTATGGTTTGATCGATTGAATGTTCTGCTAGAGCCGTATCAAATTAAATATAAAACGTCATCAAGCCACATGTATTCCTTGTCATCCAACGACCTAGACTGCTTCAATGTCGAGCGCTCAACACGTTTAGCGTGCAGTTAATTTCATGCCAAAAATAGTGCTAATCACATGACAACACGCAAATAATATCCTAGTAGTTAATATCTGCATGCACTTAATATACTTCCAAATTAATGTGCATTGCACGTACACACTGACTAGTGCTGCTAGTACGTGAAACTGGTGCCGTGACTTCTGAACGCGTCCAGATATGGTCAACGGCAACATCGCCCGCGAGTTCTTCCTGTTTGCCCGTGCGTCTAAACGCAGAAGGGGAGGAGAGAGAGAGAGCACACATGGAACCCACCTGTAAGTGTGAAGGCGAATAGTACTAAAAATAATATTACATGTTATCCATTAATTAGGCTGTGGTAATATAAAAACATTATGTGAACAAAGGGGGTACAACAAACATTGCTATTCTACGTATGTTGCCTATTGACGTGCGGCTTGAAGGCTCAGTCGCATGTTCGATCCTCGTCCTTTATTTTTTAATTTGTATATGGGTCCAAATTTGTTTCATGACATGTGGGCCCCTCGGTGTGTAGTTTGTACCACTTTAATTTGTGGGTCGAAATTTGTTCCATTCCAAGTGGACTATCGGTGTGTAGTTTTGTAGCTTATTTATAATAATTAAAGAGAACAACATAGTTTTTTCAATAATACCATGGTGCGACGTTGAAGGCGAGAAAGGACGTGCGAGAGAGCGATGACCGAGCCAGAGGGAAATCAACTCGGGGAGTTGCGTGGGTTGCAACGTTGTTTGGAGTAGTTGTGGGCCGAATGCTACGAAAATATAATCTAAACCGACCGGAATAAATGCCTACACAAATTAGTCCAAGGTTGGAGTGCCCCTCGCAATGTAAATAGTTCCGGCTTTGCGAGGGATGGAGAGGTAGTAGCTTCAACGAGTGGAAGATACGGTGTGGGAAAGCGAGGTCAATCGAGAGACATATAGATAGAGAGACAAAGTGAGTGTGGTCCGACATTCGTTGAACAAATATATATGCTCTGGAGAGATATTGTCCGATTGAGCTTTTTGGCAAGGGCGAGGGCTGTAAGATAGAGCTTGAGAGATGATCCAGTCACAAACGTGTAGATATATTTTGTGCGTGGGAGGAAGCAATGTCAACCGATCACATAGGGTCGCCATGCGATCGAAAGAGTGAGACGGGTTGGAGAGAGTGACCTAGATAGACGATGTGCGTGAGAGAGTATACAATGTGAAGAGGTCGAATTGGGCTCAAACATGGTGATATATCGTTTTTGTCCGAGAAAGAGCGAGGTCAATCGAGACATACAGAGAGAGAGAGATTGAGTGAGCGTGGCCCACCATGAGGTCGAAAGAGTGGCGGCGGCTTGGATGGGCTGACCTAGATAGACAATCTGCGTGAGAGAGTATAGAGTGTGTCGATCGAGGCCCGAACAGGGAGATATACCATTTGTGTGTGAAAGAAAACGAGGTTAAACGGGACTCAGATAAAGAGAGTGAGATTGAGCGAGTGTGGCCCGCTGTGCGGAAGAAAGAGTGAGATAGTCTCGAGGGAGTGACCTAGATATACAACGTGCATGCATGCGCACGAGAGGTTGGGGGGCTAGATAGGCAATGCATGTATTTAGCGCGAGAGGGTGAGAGGGAGAGGGGGGGAGAGAGAGAGAGCGC